>NC_091959.1:39647636-39910136 GCF_031021105.1 Erythrolamprus reginae | reverse complement strand
TACCAGACGGGGGGCGTAGGGAACAAAGCTGTTACAGAATCTAGTAGTCCTGCTAGGTGGATAGATAGCTGGATGGGTGGATAGAGATTAGTGATGGGCGATCCCAACGGTGTTCGGGTTCGGCAAGTTCGGCCGAACCCGAACGGAACTCGAACCCGAACGGGGAATCCCTTCCACGAAGAGATTCCGAGGGCAGAGCTTTGACGTTACCGGCAGGTTGCTAAGGACGCCAAGGTGATCACTTCCTGGATTCCATGGAATCCAGGAAGTGATCACCTTGGTGTCCTTAGCAACCTGCCGGTGACGTCAAAGCACCGAATGCCGAACACGACCCCGAACTTTGCCCGAAGTTTGAAAAAATTTCGGGTTCGGCATACCGAACACCACAAAATTCGGTACGGACCCGAATTGTGCGGGTTCGGTTTGCCTATCAGTAATAGAGATAGAATGATAAAATGATAGATTAGAGCAGTGTTTTTCAACCAGTGTGCCGTGGCACACTAGTGTGCCGCAAAACATGGTCAGGTTTGCTGCGAAGAAGGAAGCTCAGGTTCCAGTCTCGCAACTTTTTGCTGAGAGAGAGAGAGAGAAAGCAAGTGAGAGAGAGAGAGAAAGCAAGAGAGAGAGAGAGAGAGAGAAAGAAAGCAAGAGAGAGAGAGAGAAAAGGAGAGGAAGGGAGAGAGAAATGAGCAAAAAGGGGAGGAAAAAAGAGAAATGAGAAAATGATTGAGGCAGAGAATGAGAGGAAAGAGAGAAACAAAAGAGAGAGAAGTGACTCTTGATTTAAAGTATATGATAAAAAGCACCCAAAGAATAAGAGAGAAAAAAACCCCCAGCCCTCACCTGTTTTTGGAAATGGTTCAAGAGTGTGTATACACACACAAGGGTGGGGAGGAGACGGATGGAAAAAGAGAGGAGAGTGTTTTAGGGTGTCATTTTGTGTCATTTTGGTTGGTGGTGTGCCCCAGGATTTTGTAAATGTAAAAAATGTGCCGTGGCTCAAAAAAGGATGAAAATCACTGGATTAGAGAGAGGGAAAGGGAAAGGATGGATGGATGGATGGATGGATGGATGGAGGGAGGGAGGGAGGGTGGATGGATGGATAAATGATAGATGGATACGGATGGATGGATGGAGGGATAGACAGACAGACAGACAGACAGACAGATAGATAGAGCTAGAGTGATAGAGTGAGAGAACGTTGTGTCTCATTGAACCATTTCTTTCTGTCGTCCGAGCAGCTGACGAAGACGAGGATAAAGATGACGACTTCCGAGCTCCGCTCTATAAGAACGTGGAGATCAAAGGCATCCAAGTTCGGATGAAATGGTGTGCCACTTGCCACTTCTACCGCCCTCCACGTTGCTCCCACTGCAGTGTTTGTGACAACTGCGTCGAGGTAAGGGCTGGCGTGACTTTCCTTTTCGGACAGAGTTGTAACTTGCTGTAGAAATAATAACTAAACGCGATCCCTTGAGTATTGATTTTATAGTATGTTCTGCCGGACTCTCTGGTAGCAGCCTCCCAAAAATTCAAAGGTATAAATTTCAGACACGCACACATTTGAAAATGTAAAACAATGTTCTTTATCCCAAAATTCCAAATTAAGCACTCTTTTTGTATTGCAAAAAGCACTCATCCCAAAACAACCGGGTAGTTTGTACAAGTCCCTTATCAGTTCGTAAGTACTCAGCTTGCAGCTGTGAAGGAAGTCACAGTCCTTCTTCTTCCACGAAGTGAAACACACTTTGCTCTGCTTTGTTTTCAAAGTGGTGAAAAGTCAACAAACAAAGGCCGGAGTCAACAAGACATTCATGAAACACAACGATCAGATAATTCTCCACAACGGCCAAACCCACACGCTGTTATTTATAGCAGTAGCACTGATTACAGCAGCCCCACCCAACCACAGGTGGCCTCATTTTCTCCTATAATAATCCTTTAGTTGTTGCTTCCTATGCATCACTCTACACATGCGTGGATGTGTCATTAATTCTTGTTCAGAATCCAGAGATGATACAGATGATTGATCTCCTCCAGGGCTGTCTGCCAAACTGTCCTCCTCTCTGTCACTCAGGCCTCCTTGGTCAGAGGAGACTTCGTCAGCAGATTCCACTGGGAGCAAAACAGGCCTGCAGCATGCAGATGTCTCCCCCACATCCACCTGCACATTCCTTGGGGCAGGAGCTGGGCCAGAGGTTCGCCATCACTACCCCAGGGTTGGGCTACTTCCCGGACCGGGTGGGGGGGAACGGAGTGTGGTAGCCAATTTGCACCCAATTTGCACTGAAAGATGTTGAAAGAAAATGCAGGGCGTCCTGCATAAGCCACGGCCATAGTGTGGTAGTAAAAGTTTTAGTAGTCCTTCACTGTACTACCCTACACCATTTTGACAGTCCCAATCTCTTCTTGAAAGCTTCCAGTATTGAAGCTTCCACAACTTCCGAAGGTAACTTCTGTTCCTTTGGTTGATTGTTCAGAAAATACCCCAAATAAGGGACTGCCAAAGAAGCTCACACCCAAACCAAAGACCACCGAGGTTTCTCCCAGCTCTATGATTCTATGTTCTGTGTTAAATTAGATGCCTTAATTCTACTCACCGGATATTTAAGCCACCAATGAAAGCCAAGACCAAAATTATCCTGGTTGCAAACACACACGATATCTTATTCTTAAGCGAGGTACTGTACCTCTTTCCTTTTTCTCTACGTCTGGTACCTCCTGAGTTTCTTTCCCCTTGCGAGATGATTTTACCACTTTGGCAGGAGAACAGAGCCTTTTTAAAACCATCTTCCGACTTTAGCCGGTTGTGCAGTTTAAAAAGGAGATGAGAATCAGTTCATCCTGCCCAGAGAAATTCATTAAAAGGAGTCATCCAGAGCAGAGCAGTAAAACCTACTCCTCTTCATTAGAGAGATGGCTGGGTTGAAGGTTAGCGAGGGGAATTTATTGGCTGAGAAGACAATAGGATTTTATGTCATAGCAATAGTGGTGTTTTATTGAGCAGGAGGTTTATTACTAGGAAATCCTCTTCGTGGCACATATATCCCTTAAATCAGTGATTTTCAACCTTTTTTGAGCCGCGGCACATTTTTTACATTTACAAAACCATGGGGCACATTGAGGGGGGGGGGGGGGGCTAAAAAAAGTTTGGACAAAAAAATTATCTCTTCCTCCCTTTCGCTCTATTTCTCTCTCCCCTCTCTCTTCCTCTTTTTTCCTCTTTCTCTCTCCATCCCTTTCTTTCTCTCTTCTTTCCTCTTTATTGCTCTCTTTCTCTCTCCCACCTTCCCTCCCTCTCTTTCTCTCTCTCTCTCTTGCTTTCTTTCTCTCTTGTTCTCTCTCTCTCTCTCTCTTTCTTTCTCTCTCTTGCTTGCTTTCTCTCTTGTTTTCTTTCTCTCTCTCTTGCTCTTTCTTTCTCTCTTGCTCTTTCTCTTGTTTTCTTTCTCTGAGCTTCGCGGCACACCTGACCATGTCTCGCGGCACACTGGTTGAAAAACACTGCCTTAAATGGTCTCTTTCTCTCTCTCTCTCGCTTCCTCCTTCTCTCTCTTTCTCTCTTTCTCTTTGAATTGAGAAACTAAAGGCAGGAGGAAAGAGAAAACGACAGAGGAAAAAAATCTAATTTGCTCTGATTTAAGCTCGTTTCATTCACTTACCTCTCCTTTTCTTTCTCTTTTGCCTTATTTATTTATGTTTATTTATTCATTCATTTGTCCAATACACAATACATATGGAAGAGAATAGACATGAAGTAATATATATAAAGATAATATGTAAAAATAGAGGAGAAGATATATGAAAGGAAGAAAATATATATGATATATGAGATAAAGGAAAGACAATTGGACATGGGACGAAAGGCACACTAGTGCACTTATGTACGCCCCTTACTGACCTCTTAGGAACCTGGAGAGGTCAATTGTGGATAGTCTAAGGGAGAAATGTTGTGGGTTAGGGGTTGACACTATTGAGTCCGGTAATGAGTTCCACGCTTTGACAACTCGATTGTTAAAATCATATTTTTTACAGTCATATTTGGAGCGGTTAATATTAAGTTTGAATCTGTTGCGTGCTCTTGTGTTGTTGCGGTTGAAGCTGAAGTAGTCATTGACCGGTAGGACGTTGCAGCATATAATCTTCTGGACAATACTTAAATCGTGTTTTAAGCGTCGTAGTTCTAAGCTTTCTAGACCCAGGATTGTTAGTCTATTTTCGTAGGGTATTCTGTTTCGAGTGGAGGAGTGAAGGGCTCTTCTGGTGAAATATCTTTGGGCGTTTTCAAGGGTGTTGATATCCGAGATGTGGTATGGGTTCCAGACAGATGAGCTGTATTCAAGGATGGGTCTGGCAAAAGTTTTGTAGGCTCTTGTGAGTAGTGTGAGATTGCCGGAGCAGAAGCTACGTAGGATCAGGTTAACAACTCTGGAAGCCTTTTTGGCGATATTGTTGCAGTGGGCTTTAGCACTTAGGTCATTTGATATTAGTATTCCAAGGTCTTTTACTGAGTGTGGGTTGGCTGTGAGAATTTGTTTATTCAGTTTATATATGAGGTTTGGATTCTTTTTGCCGATGTAGAGGGCAGAGCATTTGTTGGTTGATATTTGAAGTTGCCAGGTGTTAGACCAATCAGATAAAAGCCTTCCCCTTTTCTCCATCCATCATTTCATACCTTGCCTTTCGTTCTTTAAATTTCCCACTTTTCTTTTATTTTTATTTTTTATGGACTTTATCAGCTCTGTCCCGACAACCATTTTTTCTTTTAGCATTAGCATTTAGATTTATATACCACTTCATAATGCTTTTACAGCCCTCTCTAAGCGGTTTTCAGAATCAAAATCTTGCCCCCAACAATCTGGGTCCACATTAACTTGGTTTAAACAAGGCTCCAATTGCCGCCATTAAAAATACAAATTGCCCCCCTGTGGGGCACGAGCCCCATATTAGGAACCACTGATCTATAGCAGTACAAATTGCTGTTTTGGCTTGTCAAGAATTCTTTCCATAAGTGAGGAAAAGGAAGCTCCATGTTGTTGGGAGGCCTGTGTTCTGCCCCATTTAGGAATGTAACAAACACACAGTTTGGACAAACTTAATTTAATCAATAAACCACTACTAATAACTGGCTTATTAGTGGAGAAACGCACACATACACACACAAATCTAAAAGCAATCTTTTCTTATCAAAAACGTAGCTGCTAATTAATCTTTATTAGACACTGGCGTAAGTTCAGCAAAGTCTTAAATCAGAGCAATGCAATTATTTCTTGTTGTCTGGTGAAGTTTCAAAGGCTTGGCAAAATGCCTAGACGTCTTTCTCGAGAGCAGAAAGACAAAGCAGAGGAGAGAGTTTCTTAGACACAGGTACTCATGACAGACACACAATTCTAAAAGGTTGTTTCCTGCAGCCTTTCAGCTCCCTCTGTTGTCCTTAAGTAGACTAGGGGAGTGGCCAATTAGGCAAGGAGGGTGGGGGCACTCCTAATCTCTGGGGGGAGTTGATTCCAGAGGGCCAGGGCTGCCACAGAGAAGGCTCTTCCCCTGGGTCCCGCCAGATGGCATTGTTTAGTCGATGGGACCCAGAGAAGGCCAACTCTGTGGGACCTAACTGGTCGCTGGGATTCGTGCGGCAGAAGACGGTCCCGAAGGTATTCTTGTCCAATGCCATGTAGGGCTTTATAGGTCATAACCAAGTCTTACTCCCGAGGAGACCTCCTCTGAAGTAACCCCTCCTGCCTCTTGGCAGCTCTGTGTGCTCTTGCATTAAGAAGAGAAGCCTCTTCTTCCTCATCCCCGCCAAGATTCCCTCATCACCTCGAGACTCGACTACTGTAATGCTCTCTACATGGGTCTACCTTTGAAAAGTGTTCGGAAACTTCAGATCATGCAGAATGCAGCTGCGAAAGCAATCATGGGCTTCCCAAGGCATGCCCATGTTACACTAACACTCCGCAGTCTGCATTGGTTGATGATCAGTTTCCGGTCACAATTCAAAGTGTTGGTTATGACCTATAAAGCCCTTCATGGCATCGGAACAGAATATCTCCGGGACCGCCTTCTGCCGCACGAATCCCAGCGACCGATTAGGTCCAACAGAGTTGGCCTTCTCCGGGTCCCGTCGACTAAACGATGTCGTTTGGCGGGCCCCAGGGGAAGAGCCTTCTCTGTGGCGGCCCCGACCCTCTGGAACCAGCTCCCCCATGAGATTAGAACTGCCCCCACCCTACTTGCCTTTCGTAAACTCCTTAAAACCCACCTCTGCCATCAGGCACGGGGGAACTGAGATTACTTCCCCAGGCCTGTATTGTTTATGTATGGTATGTTGTGTGCATGTTTTTTAAATTATGGGTTTTTAGTTTTAATTATTAGATTTTTATTGTACATTGTTTTTCTATTACTGTTGTGAGCCACCCCGAGTCTACGGAGAGGGGCGGCATACAAATTTAATAGATAGATAGATAGATAGATAGATAGATAGATAGATAGATAGATAGATAGATAGATAGATAGATGATAGATAGATAGATAGATAGATAGATGATAGATAGATAGATAGATAGATAGATAGATAGATAGATAGATGATAGATAGATAGATAGATAGATGATAGACAGACAGATAGATAGATAGATAGATAGATAGATAGATAGATAGATGATAGATAGATAGATAGATAGATGATAGATAGATAGATAGATAGATAGATAGATGATAGATAGATAGATAGATAGATGATAGATAGATAGATAGATGATAGATAGATAGATAGATTAGATAGATAGATAGATAGATAGATAGATAGATAGATGATAGATAGATAGATAGATGATAGATAGATAGATAGATAGATGATAGATAGATAGATAGATAGATGATAGATAGATAGATAGATAGATAGATGATAGATAGATAGATAGATGATAGATAGATAGATGATAGATAGATAGATAGATAGATTAGATAGATAGATGATAGACAGATAGATAGATAGATAGATGATAGATAGATAGATAGATGATAGATAGATAGATGATAGATAGATAGATAGATAGATGATAGATAGATAGATAGATGATAGATAGATAGATGATAGATAGATAGATAGATAGATTAGATAGATAGATAGATAGATAGATAGATAGATAGATAGATAGATAGATAGATAGATAGATAGATGGATAACCAACCTCCGTCTCTGCCACCGAGTCCTCGCCAGCCTCCTTGCTGTCTGACTTGGGGGCCAGCTTCACAGGTGGGTGGAGCATCACCAAGTCAGTCTCCTCTCAAACGGGATCTGCTTTCAGCTGCACGGGCTGCTGGCAGGCCCACAAAAGCCTGATAACGACAAAAGAGTCGGGAGACAACCATATATCCCCACCTTAAGAGATTCAGGAGACCAAACAAGCTTCTCCACAACAAGAATTCAGAAGACCAACTATTTCTCCACAAGTATGGTGGAATCAGTATCAGGTAGTAGTAGTAGTAGTAGTAGTAGTAGTAGTAGTAGTAGTAGTAATAATAATAATAATAATAATAATAATAATAATAATAATAATAAGCATAACACACCAGACATTGTGATTGTGGAGAAAAAGAAAGTATGGATCATCGACATCGCAATCCCAGGAGACAGCAGAATTGAGGAGAAGCAGCTGGAAAATTAGTGAAATACGAAGATCTAAAAATCGAGCTGCAACGACTCTGGCATAAGCCAGTGAAAGTGGTCCCAGTGGTACTTGGCACGCTGGACGCAGTGCCAAAGGATCTCAGCGGACATTTGAAAACCATCGGAATTGACAAAATCTCCATCGTCAATTGCAAAAGGCCACTTTACTGGGATCGGCAAACATAATTCACCGCTACATCACGCAGTCTTAGGTACTTGGGAAGTGCCCGACTGGTGATGAAATATGAAATCCAGCATAGTGATCTCATTAGCTGTGTTGTATTGACATAATAATAATTATTATTATTATTATTGTTGTTGTTGTTGTTGTTATTGTTATTATTATTATTATTATTATTATTATTATTATTATTATTATTATTATTTATTAGATTTGTATGCCGCCCCTCTCCGAGGACTCAGAGCAGCTCACAACAGAAAATGTACAAATCTAATGTTAAAAGCAATTGAAAACCCTTCTTATAAAAAACAATCACACAACCTAACGAACCATACATAAAAAACCATAGTAGCTAAGGGTTGTATCAGTTTCCCCATGCCTGGCGACATAGGTGGGTTTTTAGGAGCTTTTGAAAGGCAAGGAGGGTGGGGGCAATCCTAATCTCTGGGGGGAGTTGATTCCAGAGGGCCGGGGCTGCCACAGAGAAGGCTCTTCCCCTGGGTCCCGCCAGATGACATTGTTTAGTCGACGGGACCCAGAGAAGGCCAACTCTGTGGGACCTAATCTGTTGCTGGGATTCGTGCGGCAGAATGCGGTCCCGAAGGTATTCTTGTCCAATGCCATGTAGGGCTTTATAGGTCATAACCAACACTTTGAATTGTGACCGGAAACTGATCGGCAACCAGTGCAGGCCGTGGAGTGTTGATGAGACATGGGCATATCTGGGAAAGCCCATGATTGCTCATGACTGTATTATTTTTTGATAAACGGCTTTTATGTTCATTCTGCATCAGCATGTGTGTGTTTGAATTTACATTCCTGACTTCACTGGGGCTCGTAACGTGAAGCCCAGCATAACAGGTAGCATTCCGTAGCGCCGGCAAAAAGGAACCCCTACCTGGGTGGAATGTAGTCTGGATTCCCAGCAGGGAGGGGCTGCATTCCAGAGGAGCAAGAGGAGACAGCCAAGTTTAGACCTCTTGGTCGAAAAAAAGAGAGTTAAGAAGGCTCCTCCCTAGGAATTGTCCAAGAATATCCATCCTGATGTAAATAGTTGCTTCCGTTTGGCAAGATTCTGTCTATAGGAATCTATAGTTCTGTCTAGAGGAACAACAAAGGCCCTTGCTCAAAAGCTACTCCATGTATCTTTCCTGGTTCTTGGAGGTCCGAAAGATTGATAGTGTTGTTGTGTTTGTTATTACAGTGTTCCCTTGATTTTCGCAGCTTCAAACTTTGTGAATAGCCTATACCACGGTTTTTCAAAAAATATTAATTAAAATATATTTCACGATTTTTTTTCTATACCACTGTTTTTACCGCCCAATGATGTCATACATCATCGCCAAACTAATACTTTTTGCAAATAAATAACAAAAAAATAATTATTATTGTTAATAAATAATTATGTTTATAAATATCAGGATCACTAAGTGTTTTATTCAATGGTGAGTAGCAGTAATAATAGTGAGTAAATGGTTGTTAAGGGAATGAGAAATGATAATTTAGGGGTTTAAAGTGTTAAGGGATGGTTTGTGATACTGTCCATAGCCAAAAATGGTGTATTTACTTCCGCATCTCTACTTCGCGGAAATTTGACTTTCGCGGGCGGTCTCGGAACGCATCCCCTGTGAAAATCGAGGGAATACTGTATTATATTTTCCATTATTCCCGTGTATGCCTGCATTGTGTTATACTGTCTCTCCTGTTGTCTCACCAGGATTTCGATCATCACTGCCCTTGGGTTAATAACTGTATCGGAAGACGGAACTACCGCTATTTTTTCCTTTTCTTGCTGTCTTTAAGTGCCCACATGGTCGGCGTGTTCACCTTCGGGCTTATCTATGTCTTACATCACGCTGAAAAAGTGGGCGTGGCCCACACCGCTGTTACGTATCCTCCTTGCGGGGTCCTCTGGGGTCCAACCCCACCAGATGGGTTTCAGGCCAACCTGAAAGGGTGGATTCTTTCCACCCTACTCCAGTGCCCACGGCACAGTAATTTGCAGGTTTCCTTAACACCACCCTCCAGAATGACAGTGATGTGTATCGCTGGCTTGTTCTTTATCCCAGTGATTGGCCTGACTGCTTTCCACATCGTTTTAGTGGCCCGGGGACGCACAACCAACGAGCAGGTAAGATGGCTTTTATTTATTTATTTATTGTTAGAGTTGAAAGGGACCATGACGGCCATCGAGTTCAACCCCCCGCCCAAGCAGGAACCCTATAGTACACCAGTCAAGTGGCAGTTCAATCTTCTCTTTAAAATGTCCAGAGTGTTGGAGATCACAACGTCCGCTGTTAGGTTGTTCCATTGGTTGATCGCTCTGACCGTCAGGAAGTTCCTCCTTATCTCCAAGTTGAATCTCTCCTTGGTCAGCTTCCAGCCGTTGTTCCTCGTCCGGCCCTCTGGTGCCCTGAAGAATAAAGTGATCCCCTCCTCTCTGTGACATCCCCTCGTATACTTGTAGACTGCTATCATGTCCGCTCTGGCCCTCCTTTTCTCTAGGCTATCCATGCCCAGTTCCCTCAGTCTCTCTTTGTATGTCTTGGTTTCCAGTCCCTTAATCATCTTGGTTGCTCTTTTTTGCACCTTCTCCAGAGTTTCAATGTCTCTTTTGAAGTGTGGTGACCAGAACTGAATACAGTACTCCAAGTACTACTTTTCTATCTATCCTCTTACTCCTGGGATTATTTGACATTCCCTCCGCCGCCAGAGCAGTTGACCATACACGTAGTCCTCAACTTGCTACCAGAGAACTCGTAACCTGGGTCAAAACTAGCTGAAGAACCAGTCTTGCTTAGCACCAGATGTTTTGGGCTCAATTGTGGTCATAAGTCCAGTAAAATCCTCTCCCACATCCTGTTCTCTTTTACAACCCAAGAAACTAAGGGAGGTCCTTGCTGAACCTCTTGCCCCATCCACTACCTGACTGTGGGCTATGCTGATTGTTCCATAGGTGGCACCTCCTCCCTTCCACCTACCAAGGTCTTTCTCAGGCCAATTGGAGGTGGTTTCCTTCCTTTTTCAAACTGCCCTCTTTGGTTTTTAATTCCAGGTAACGGGTAAGTTCCGAGGAGGAGTCAATCCTTTTACTCAAGGATGCTGTGGGAACGTGGAACATGTCCTCTGCAGCCCTCTGGCTCCCAGGTGAGATCTAAGGAGAAGCATGGAAGATGGTTCATTAACCGGTGCTGGGTTTGTGGGGATGTGAGCTTGGGGGGCTGGACGAGCTGGTCTTCATTGATTTATTGATTATATTTTGAATCTGTACAAATGATAGATACAGGTTTGAACCTCTGCCTTGAACGCTTGGTGTGTTAACATAGTAGGATAGGATGGAATAGAATAGAATAGAATACAGAATGCAGAATGCAGAATATAAAATTGAACAGAATAGAATAGAAGAGAATAGAGAATAATACCAATAGAATGGGACAGGACAGAATAAAATAACTTTATGGTCACTTTGAATGTACACTAATATTAATTTTTATTCCTATCAATTGTTTCCTGATTGCTTATTTGTACCCTATAACAATCATTAAGTGTTGTACCTCATGATTCTTGAAAAGTGTATATTTTCTTTTATGTATATTGAGAGCATATGCACCAAAGACAAATTCCTTGTGTGTCCAATCACACTTGGCCAATAAAGACTTCTCTCCTCTCCTCTCCTCCACTCCACTCCTCTCCACTCCTCTCCTCTCCTCTCCACTCCACTCCTCTCCACTCCACTCCACTCCTCTCACTCCTCTCCACTCCACTCCTCTCCTCTCCACTCCTCCCCACTCCTCTCCACCCACTCCTCTCCACTCCTCTCCACTCCACTCCTCTCCTCTCCACTCTTCTCCTCTCCACTCCTCTCCTCTCCACTCCTCTCCACTCCATTCCACTCCTCTCTCCACTCTTCTCCTCTCCTCTCCACTCCTCTCCACTCCTCTCCATTCCACTCCTCTCCTCTCCACTCCTCCCACTCCTCTCCACTCCACTCCTCTCCACTCCTCTCCACTCCACTCCTCTCCTCTCCACTCTTCTCCTCTCCACTCCTCTCCTCTCCACTCCTCTCCACTCCATTCCACTCCTCTCTCCACTCTTCTCCTCTCCTCTCCACTCCTCTCCACTCCTCTCCATTCCACTCCACTCCACTCCTCTCCACTCCTCTCCTCTCACTCCTCTCCACTCCACTCCTCTCCTCTCCTCTCACTCCTCTCCACTCCACTCCTCTCCTCTCCTCTCCTCTCCACTCTTCTCCTCTCCTCTCCACTCCTCTCCACTCCTCTCCATTCCACTCCACTCCACTCCTCTCCACTCCTCTCCTCTCCACTCTTCTCCTCTCCACTCCTCTCCTCTCCTCTCCACTCCATTCCACTCCTCTCTCCACTCTTCTCCTCTCCTCTCCACTCCTCTCCACTCCTCTCCATTCCACTCCACTCCACTCCTCTCCACTCCTCTCCTCTCACTCCTCTCCACTCCACTCCTCTCCTCTCCACTCTTCTCCTCTCCACTCCTCTCCTCTCCACTCCTCTCCACTCCATTCCACTCCTCTCTCCACTCTTCTCCTCTCCTCTCCACTCCTCTCCACTCCTCTCCATTCCACTCCTCTCCTCTCCACTCCTCCCCACTCCTCTCCACTCCACTCCTCTCCACTCCTCTCCACTCCACTCCTCTCCTCTCCACTCTTCTCCTCTCCACTCCTCTCCTCTCCACTCCTCTCCACTCCATTCCACTCCTCTCTCCACTCTTCTCCTCTCCTCTCCACTCCTCTCCACTCCTCTCCATTCCACTCCACTCCTCTCCACTCCTCTCCTCTCACTCCTCTCCACTCCACTCCTCTCCTCTCCTCTCACTCCTCTCCACTCCACTCCTCTCCTCTCCTCTCCTCTCCACTCTTCTCCTCTCCTCTCCACTCCTCTCCACTCCTCTCCATTCCACTCCACTCCACTCCTCTCCACTCCTCTCCTCTCCACTCTTCTCCTCTCCACTCCTCTCCTCTCCTCTCCACTCCATTCCACTCCTCTCTCCACTCTTCTCCTCTCCTCTCCTCTCCACTCCTCTCCACTCCTCTCCATTCCACTCCACTCCTCTCCACTCCTCTCCTCTCACTCCTCTCCACTCCACTCCTCTCCTCTCCTCTCACTCCTCTCCACTCCACTCCTCTCCTCTCCTCTCCTCTCCTCTCCACTCTTCTCCTCTCCTCTCCACTCCTCTCCACTCCTCTCCATTCCACTCCACTCCTCTCCACTCCTCTCCTCTCACTCCTCTCCACTCCACTCCTCTCCTCTCACTCCTCTCCACTCCACTCCTCTCCTCTCCTCTCCTCTCCACTCTTCTCCTCTCCTCTCCACTCCTCTCCACTCCTCTCCATTCCACTCCACTCCACTCCTCTCCACTCCTCTCCTCTCCACTCTTCTCCTCTCCACTCCTCTCCTCTCCTCTCCTCTCCACTCTTCTCCTCTCCACTCCTCTCCACTCCTCTCCACTCCATTCCACTCCACTCCACTCCTCTCTCCACTCTTCTCCTCTCCACTCCTCTCCATTCCACTCCACTCCACTCCACTCCACTCTACTCTACTCTACTCTACTCTAATCCTATCCTAATTCTATTCTATTTGGCATATATTAAAGTGAAATTTCATTGCATACTGTTCTCAAAGGGTCTTCCCCCCAGCCCTAACTAGGTGCTTACAAACTTCCCAGCTCTTATCTTGCAGGCTCTTTCATAGTTATTCTCTGTGAAGAATGTTTTCTAAGCCCTGTCTTTGCAGGTTTTTTTCATTGCTCTAACTTGCTCCGAGTAAGTTTCTTTCCAGCCCTAACCAGGTGCTAACGATGTTCCCAGCTCTTAACCTACTTGCAAGCTCTTTTATTGTTACTCTCTGCAAAGAATTTTTCCAAACACTGTCTTTGCAGGGTTTTTTTCATTGCTCTATTTGCTCCAAATGTTTCTTTTCAGCCCTAACGATGTTCCCAGCTCTTACTGGCTTGCAAGCTCTTTCATTGTTACTCGCTCCAAATAAGGTTTTTTTAAAGCCCTAACCAGGGGATAAGATAATGTGCTGAAGCTGACCAGACTAAGGATGCTAGCCAGATGAATAGCCAGGATCTGGTAGGCAGATCCTCCCGAAAAAATTAAGGTGCGTCTTATATTCCAAAAAATACAGTAATTGTTCCTTTGTGTAAACTACTTGCAGATATTTACCCAAGTCATTAAAGGTCTGCAGCACTCATGAGGTGGTGTCTTTTAATGAAAAGCATCCGTTTCAAGATGCTGTGATCTTGCAGGTACATTGTTGACCCCAAAAAGAAGGAGATGGTAAGCGTGAAGCTCCCTTTCCTGAGGCCGGATCTAAAGGAGCGACAGATCACCGTCAAAATAAGTGACAACGGTGTTCAAGCCAACCTCAACCAGAGCAAGGTGAAGTATTTCTTATGAACTATCTCCTAGCTTAGATCCACCTACACAGAAATCTGTTTCCATATTTTCCTGGTGAAAGGGTTCCATTTGGTCGCCACGGTGCAACAAGGATGTTGAGACTCTAAAGTGCAGAGAAGAGCAACGAAGATGAGCTCTTAATGAACTCAATCTGTATAGTCTGGAGCATAGTTCCCTCTAAGCTGAGCAGTGAGCAATCGCTCACTTAAAAATCATCATCAACTCAGAGTTTTCCAAACCTGCCCAGAAGCCGAGAGGGAAAGAGTGAGAGGGAGGGAGAGAGAGAGGAAGAGAGAGAAACAGATAGAAAAAAGAGAGGAAGGAAAAGAGAAAGAAAAAGAATGGGAGTAAGGAAGAGAGAAAGAAAATCAAAATCTAGTTTGAAACTAGCTCAACTATTTAAGTGGCATTTTGATATTGATAGAGTTGCCCTATTATGAGCTCACTGTTACAGACACACAGTACAGTATTTTATTTTGAAATTCTCTGAGGCAAAACAGGGTGGGTTTTTTGTTTGTTTGTTTGTTTATTTATTTATTTATTTATTTATTTATTATTTCTGTGCCGCCCAGTCCCGAAGGGACTGCCGCTCAGACACTATACTTTTCCGCCCACCCCCAAAAAAAATTAGAGGGAACACTGGTCTGAAGGACAGAAGGAAAAGGGGGGACATGATCGAAACATTTAAATATGTTAAAGGGTTAAACAAGGTTCAGGAGGGAAGTGTTTTTAATAGGAAAGTGAACACAAGAACAAGGGGACACAATCTGAAGTTAGTTGGGGGAAAGATCAAAAGCAACGTGAGAAAATATTATTTTACTGAAACAGTAGTAGATCCTTGGAGCAAACTTCCAGCAGACGTGGTTGGTAAATCTACAGTAACTGAATTTAAACATGCCTGGGATAAACATATATCCATTGTAAGATAAAATACAGGAAATAGTATAAGGGCAGACGAGATGGACCATGAGGTCTTTTTCTGCCATCAGTCTTCTATGTTTCTATGTTTCTATGATTAGGGGACTGGAGGCTAAAACATATGAAGAACAGTTGCAGGAACTGGGCATGGCAAGTTTGATGGGGAGAAGGACCAGAGGAGACATGATAGCAGTCTTCCAATATCTATGGGGTTGCTACAAAGAAGGGGGAGTCAAGCTATTCTCCAAAGCACCTGAGGGCAGAACAAGAAGCAATGGGTGGAAAGTAAACAAGGAGAGAAGCAACTTAGAACTAAGGAGACATTTCATGACAGTTAGAACAGTTAACCAGTGGAACAACCTGCCTCCAGAAATTGTGAATGCTCCAACACTGGAAGTTTTTAAGAAGATGTTGGATAACCATCTGTCTGAAGTAGTGTAGGGATACCTGTCTAAGTAGGGAGTTGGACTAGAAGACCTCCAAGGTCCCTTCCAACTCTGTTGTTATTATTATTATTCTTAAAACTTACCTATGTTGGGCTGAATTCATAAAACATGCTTTTTAAGCCCTAGGGGTTAAATAACTTTCACTATCTAGGTTTATTCAACAATTTAAGGCAAAGCCAGACAAACTACCGTAAGTTATGGTCTAGCATGAGAGGTGAATCCGGTCCATCTAGGCTGAAATCCAAGTTAATCGTTTATTTCGGGTTTCAATCCCTGCAAAGGAAAAACTCTAGGTGCCGGATTTGTGCATGGGTTTACATGTATTTGATTGTATCTTGCCTTCATTATTTTTATAAATATCTCAAGGTTCAAGTTTCAAGTTTTATTAGATTTATATGCCGCCCCTCTCCGAAAACTCGGGGCGGCTAACAACAATCATGAACAATATACAATATAATCCAATACTAAAAGCAAATTAAAACCCCTTAATATATAAAAACCAACATACATACAAACATACCATGTATACAGTTGTAACGGCCTAGGGGGAGAAAAAAGTCTTAATTCCCCCATGCCTGGCGGCAGAGGTGGGTTTTAAGTAGCTTACGAAAGGCAAGGAGGGTGGGGGCAATTCTAATCTCTGGGGGGAGTTGGTTCCAGAGGGCCGGGGCCGCCACAGAGAAGGCTCTTCTCCTGGGTCCCGCCAAGTGGCATTGTTTAGTTGACGGGACCCGGAGAAGACCCACTCTGTGGGACCTAACTGGCCGCTGGGATTCGTGCGGCAGAAGGCGGTCCCTGAGGTGGCCAACATATATAACACTCCTTCCTGCTCCTATGTTCCCTTCCGCAGTAATCCTGGGAGGTCAGGTGGGTTGAGAGAGAGGGATTGGGCCAAGGTCACCTAGCCAGCTTTCATGCCTAAAATGGGGCTAGAATCCCCAATCCCCTAGTGATTGGCCCAAAGCCACCCAGCTGTCTTTCATGCCTAAGGCGGGACTAGAACTCCCAGTCTCCTGGAGATTGGCCCAAAGACACCTACCTGGCTTTCATCACTAAGACAGGATTAGAATTTATGTTCTGGTTTCTTGCCTGATACCTTACCTATCCACTAGACCAGGGGTAGGCAAAGTTGGCTCTTCTATGACTTGTGGACTTCAACTCCCAGAATTCCTGAGTTATCCTGATTGGCTCAGATATTCTGGGAGTTGAAGTCCACATATCATAGGAGAGCCAACTTTGCCTACCCCTCTATTAGACCAAACTATCTCCTAGAAAAACTTCTCAAGCTACATTAAGCAATGCATTGGTTGCTGATCAGTTTCCGGTCACAATTCAAAGTGTTGGTTATGACCTATAAAGCCCTTAATGGCATCAGACCAGAATATCTCCAGGACCGCCTTCTGCCGCACGAATCCCAGCGACCGATTAGGTCTCACAGAGTTGGCCTTCTCCGGGTCCCGTCGACTAAACAATGTCATTTGGTGGGACCCAGGGGGAGAGCCTTCTCTGTGGCGGCCCCGACACTCTGGAACCAACTCCCCCCAGAGATCAGAATTGCCCCCACCCTCCTTGCCTTTCTCAAGCTCCTTAAAACCCACCTCTGTCGTCAGGCATGGGGGAATTGAGACTTTCCCTTCCCCCTAGGCCTATACAATTTATGCATGGTATGTTTGTGTGTATGTTTGGTCTTTTTTAAATTAGGGTTTTTAAATTTCTTAAATATTAGATTTGTTATATGTTGTTTCACTATTGTTGTTAGCCGCCCCGAGACTGCGGAGAGGGGCGGCATACAAATCTAATAAATAAATAAATAAATTATTTGTTGAACCAAGGTTTGTTGAACAAGTCTTAACTGGATGGGTTTAAGCAACATATTAAGCCATAAACCAGAAAGAAAGCACAGTGGCTGTTTTCAAATGCCGGCTAAACACAAACAATGCTGCAGTTTAACACAATGTGTGAAGACCACTGTTATCCTGCACAGTGTGTAGAGACATCTGATGTGTGTGTGCATGATTTAGTTGTTAGAATAGACCGCTGGGCAACACTTAACTTTGTTTTGTGATTGTTTCCAGTCAAAAATTAGCCTAGAAGCGCTGGACGAAAACACCATAGATATACAGCCTCCACTTCCACCCAAAGGGGATTCCAGTAAATACAGCGAACTAGGAAGTACCGAAGGTACGAGATTTGTTCTTTTCTATTTTAAATCAAATGAACGTATGAATTTATCTCTTTTAAAAGGTTCTTTCCGATGGAAAAATTTATGACTGGTTGAGCCCATGTTGCAGAAACTATTGCATTCGAAGAAACATAGCCACAGTTCATTGAACTATGGTTTACTGACTAAGCCATCATGGACTGGGTCCATGTAAACACCCTAAGCCATAAGCTAAGATTTCAAAAACGCGGAGCTGAATTTACAGAGTTTGCCAAACTGTCAGCAATCAATTTATATTATATGTTATGTGAAACTCAATCATGGTTTGGGCTTGACGTAAGCCATGGCTTGTTTCTTTCTTTTTTCCAGAGAGCAGCCTTTCTCCCAAACTGATCAGCCCTCCCACACCTGCCATGTATAAATATCGCCCTGCTTTCAGCAACAACTCTAAAGTCCACTATCATGGAACATCTGAGCAGGTAAGATGGCATGGTTGCAGGTTGAATCACAATTTGGACCGAATGAAACAAAATGGCCCAACTTCAAACCCACTTGAAATATTTTTCATCTATGTAATTTCCTCTCCCTTGGGTCAAAATAAAAATTACAGTGCAGTGATAGCAGATCGAACAGTGTTTCCCAATCAGGTCTTTACATAATATGTCTGAAGGGTATGTTGTGTTGTGGTTTTTTTGTCTTGTGCCTTGTCCTGCCCTGCCTTGCCATACTATACCATGACATTCTATGTTATGTTGTGTTATGCTATGCTATACAGTGGTCCCTCGATCATCGCGAGGGTTCCGTTCCAGGACCCCTCGCGATGATCGATTTTTCGCGAAGTAGCGGTGCGGAAGTAAAAACACCATCTGCGCATGCGCAGATGGTGTTTTTACTTCCACCACAGCAGCGAGGAGCCGAAGATTGGGGTTTCCCCGCCGCCTCGCTGCTGCCGCTTATCCGCGCGCGCGCCGCCGGGGCTTCCCCCACCCACCCGGTTAGTGTTGTTGCTTCCCAGCTGGGAAGCGGGTCTCGCGCGCGCGCCGCCGGGGCTTCCCCCACCCACCCGGTTGGTGTTGTTGCTTCCCAGCTGGGAAGCGGGTCTCGCGCGCGCGCCGCCGGGGCTTCCCCCACCCACCCGGTTGGTGTTGTTGCTTCCCAGCTGGGAAGCGGGCCTCGCGCGCGCGCCGCCGGGGCTTCCCCCACCCACCCGGTTGGTGTTGTTGCTTCCCAGCTGGGAAGCGGGCCTCACGCGCGCGCCGCAGGGGCTTCCCCCACCCACCCGGTTGGTATTGTTGCTTCCCAGCTGGGAAGCGGGCCCCGCACGCGCGCCCACGCCTTTGCTCGCGCCACTTACCGGGGCAAGAGGGGGAAGACCCAGGGGAAGCCGCTCAGCCCGGTGGGGAAACTCCACCATCTATGCATGCGTGGCCATAGAAAAAAAAGGCCACGCATGCGCAGATGGTGTTGTTTACTTCCGGGTTGAAAACTCGCGATATAGCGTTTAGCGAACATCGAGATCGCGAAACTCGAGGGATCACTGTACTATCTATCTATTTATCTATCTATCTATCTATCTATCTATCTATCTATCTATCTCTATCTCTATCTCTCTATCTCTCTATCTCTCTATCTCTTTCTATCTATCTATCTATCTATATCTATCTATCTATATCTATCTATCTCTTTCTATCTATCTCTCTATCTATCTATCTATCTATCTATCTATCTATCTATCTATCTATCTATCAGATTTGTATGCTGCCCCTCTCCGTAGACTCGGGGCGGCTAACAACAATAATAAGACAATGTAAACAAATCTAATATTTAAGTTAATTTAAAAACCCCAATTTAAGAAACCAATCATACATACAGACATACCATGCATAAATTTTAAAAGGCTAGGGGGAAGGGAAAGTCTCAGTTCCCCCATGCCTGACGACAGAGGTGGGTTTTAAGGAGCTTACGAAAGGCACGGAGGGTGGAGGCAACTCTGATATCTGGGGGGAGTTGGTTCCAAAGGGTCGGGGCCAACACAGAGAAGGCTCTTCCCCTGAGTCCCGCCAAACGACATTGTTTAGTTGACGGGACCCGGAGAAGGCCAACTCTGTGAGACCTAACTGGCGGTCCCGGAGATATTCTGGTCCGATGCCATGAAGGGCTTTATAGGTCATAACCAACACTTTGAATTGTGGTCGGAAACATATGCTACCCTATGCTATACTATGCTATGGTTATAACTCCTTTGCTTCTCTAGAAGCAAGCCTTTAACCATCAATCTTTGTCATTTTGAACAATGAGGCCACAGCACCAATGAAGAGGCCATTAAAAAAATATATTGATTTTATAATATAGAACATACACACAACATATAACAATGTGCTCAGTGATTTAGTGGCCACCTCCAGACAACATTCATACCCCTCCACCAAAATGGGGGCATATTTTTTATATACCATTTTAACTCAAGAGCAATATATCTATTTAGATCAGTGTTTCCCAACCAGTGTGCCGCGGCACACTAGTGTGCCACGGGACATGGTCAGATGTGCCGCGAGCCCGGCCTGGCTGGAGCTTCCCTGGCGGTGACGGGAAGTGAGCTTTTGGGGCTCGGTGGGAGGGCGCCGGCCACTGTTGCTTCTAAGCTGCGTGGGCGTGCGCCCGCAGTCATTACACCCCCCCCGAAGAAATTTTTGAAGTGGCGCAAAGCCACGCAGTCCTGAATCGCTCCCTTCTCTGGCCAGCAAAGTCAGCTGCCCGGGAAAGTGCCGCATTTGAAAAGCCAGCGCAAACTCCGCCGTTGCCTTCGCCTCCTCCTAAGAGGCAGCAGCCACTTCCAACCCTTCGCCCTCCCAGGTGTCTATGGCGCTCAGCGCCCGGCCACGCACCGCCTCCGCCTCCTGGTACCCCGCCCGACTTCTACCTGCAGGAACGGGTGGTGGGGCGCCACGAAGGGCGGCACTTGGAGGCCACCACGGCACCATTGTCATCACGGCGCAAAGCCACGCAGTCCCGGATCACTCGCTTCTCCGGACAGCAAGCCGGCTGCCTGGGAAAACGGCGCGCTTTTAAATGTGGCGCTTTCCCAGGCAGCCAGCTTGCTGGCTGGAGAAGCGAGCGATCCGGGACTGCGTGGCTTTGCGCCGTGATGACAACGGTGCCGTGGTGGCCTCCAAGTGCCGCCCTTCGTGGCGCCCCACCACCCGTTCCTGCAGATAGAAGTCGGGCAGGGTACCGGGAGGCGGAGGCGGTGCGTGGCCGGGCGCTGAGCGCCATAGACACCTGGGAAGGCGAAGGGTTGGATGTGGCTGCTGCCTCTTAGGCGGAGGCGAAGGCAACGGTGGAGTTTGCGCTGGGGCCATGCGGGGCCGCTGATGCAGGGGTCCGCGGACCAGCAAGCCGCCCTCCACTCTCTCTCCGCTCTCTCTTTCTATGTTGCCGGCATGGTGCACGAGAGAGAAAGAGAGAGAGAGAGAGAAGGAAAGCAAGAGAGGGAGAGAGAGAAAGCAAGGGAGAAAGAAAGAAAGAAAGAGAGAAAGAGAGAAAGAAAGCAAGAGAGAGAGAGAGAAAGCAAGAGAGAAAGAGAAGGAAAGCAAGAGAGTGAGAAAGAGAGAGAGAAAGCAAGAGAGAGAGAAAGCAAGGGAGACAGAAAGAGAAAGAGTGTGTCTGAGAGAGAAAGCAAGGGAGAGAGAAAGAAAGAATAAAAGAGATAGCAAGAGAGACAAAGAGAGAGAAAGAATACAAGAGAGAGAAAGCGAGAAAGAGGGAGGGAAGAAGGGCGAGAGAAAGAGCAAAAAAGAGAGGGAAGGAAGAAAGAAAGAGGGATGGAGAGAGAGGGAAAGAGGGGAGGAGAAATAGGGCGAAAGGGAGGAAGAGAGGGTTTTTTTGTCCAAACATTTTTAGCCCGCCCCCCCGCTCACCCCCCCCCCCCCGCTCAATGTTCTCCAGGATTTTGTAAATGTGAATAATGTGCCGTGGCTCAAAAAAGGTTGGGAAACACTGATTTAGATATTATAAAGTGATACCAATTTATTCTTTGTAGCTTGGTCTTGAATTCTACTGACCATATATCCTCTTACCTTATCCCATCATCCCATCAGTTTCATTGGCCGAATTCATCCTCTTATCCATAATCTCAAATTGGTATCGCCATGTACCGATACCAGTTCTGCATTGTCCATTTTGTCGCATCCTTCCAGCCTAAGACTGTTACCGCCTGAGCGCTTTCTATCACTGCTTCTTTCATTTCTCTAAATTCTCCCCTCTCATTCCTTTTAACTAATACTGCCATTTCCTTTGTAATTGTCCATCATATATTTAACATCCTATTAATGTCCTCTTGCACTTTTTTCCCAAAGGTTCTGCGCTACCGGGCATCCCCAAAACATATGTATAAACACTCCCTTATCTTGACACCCATGCCAACATGTAAACATTCTGCTGAAAATATGCAAGTGGAGAGAGTGTGTGATACCACTTATGTATTATTTTCTTCTCATTTCCCTGGCCCTTATATTAAAATAAAAATAAAAATGGAGAGGCCATTTTAAGGAAGTTATATACTGGCTCATTAATCTTTTTTCAGGGATTTGTTCCTTGGATATGAGAGAGAGACAGAGACAGACAGATAAAAAGAGAGAGACAGAGAGAATGAAGTGAGAGAAAGGTTGACAAAGACAGACAGATACACACAGAGAGAGAGTGTCAACAGACAGTCAGAGACAGAGAGACTTAGAAACAGACAGAGAGGAAAGAGAGAGACCGAGGCACAGAAGGAGAAAAGAGAGAGAGAGAGAAACAAACACAGAGAGAAACAAACACAGAGAGAAAGACAAAGAGAGAGAGAGAGAAATAAATTATCTCCCCTGATGTAGTGGCAGTCTGCATTGGTTGTCGATCAATTTCCGGTCACGATTCAAAGTGTTGGTTATGACCTATAAAGCCCTTCATGGCATCGGACCAGAATATCTCCGACACCGCCTTCTGCCGCACGAATCCCAGCGACCGGTTGGGTCCCACAGAGTTGGCCTTCTCCGGGTCCTGTTGACTAAACAATGTCGTTTAGCGGGACCCAGGAGAAGAGCCTTCTCTGTGGCGGCCCCCACCCTCTGGAACCAGCTCCCCCCGGAGATCAGAACTGCCCCCACCCTCCTTGCCTTTCGTAAAGTTCTTAGGACTCATCTCTGCCGTCAGGCATGGGGGAACTGAGACATCTCCCCCGGGCCTATACAGTTTATACATGGTATGTTTGTGTGTATGCTTGCTTTTAATAATGGGGTTTTTAGTGTTTTTTAAATTATTAGATTTGTTGTTACATTGTCTTTGTTATTGTTGTGAGCCGCTCTGAGTCTACGGAGAGAGGCGGCATACAAATCTAATTAATAATAATAATAATAATAATAATAATAATAATAATAATAATAATGTGGAAATGATCTGGGAATACAGGGGAAGATAGGTTGCCTAGGGAATAATCGACAAAGAGACGACATAAAGGGCAAAGATAGAAACTCAGAAAGGAGTACAAACTTCCCACTATTTCTTTTTTAGCCTAATAAGTTAGAGAACTTATCAGGCCAAAAGAAAAGATGATGGGAGATTTGTACTTTCAGACTTGCAAGATAGCCTTACAATAAAGTCTTATTAGCCCATCTGGTCGTGTTTCCTGTCTGGTTGACGCGCGCGAGGGCTGACGGCAGCTCCGTCTGACCCTTTCTTTCTTTTTTCTCCCAGATCTCCCTCCAGGACGGACTCAGGCAAAGCTCCCTGGCCGATGACAACGACAGCAGTCTGGATTACCAATCCGAGCCCAGCATGGAGCTCCCCAACTATCGGAAGAGTTCCCTTCACAAGACCTACCAGTCTTCCCCGCTCCAAGCCGATCCTTTGGCCGCCAACTCCAGATCCCTCAGCCTGAAGACGGGTGGAC
This sequence comes from Erythrolamprus reginae, assembly GCF_031021105.1. Classification (NCBI taxonomy): domain Eukaryota; kingdom Metazoa; phylum Chordata; class Lepidosauria; order Squamata; family Dipsadidae; genus Erythrolamprus; species Erythrolamprus reginae. The sequence continues at coordinate 39,886,405 of NC_091959.1, read as the reverse complement.
GGAGAGGCCCCGAAAAACTGTCCCTCCACCCTATGAAGTCCGAGGGAGTGACGTCAACTCCTTACAAGAGCATCTTCGCCCCCAATTCTCTCTCCAACAGGAACGGGAGCTTATCCTACGACAGTTTGCTCAACCCCATCTCCCCAGCCGGGAAGCGGTGCATCGCGCACGCCGCGGTGGGCTCCGTCGGATACCACTCGCCATATTTGTCTGCCAAAATGTGCCACCTGCGGGGAAGGGAACTCCAGCGCCCGTCTCCCCAGACCTTTAGCCCTGGGCAGGGTGGGCCAACCCCTCACCCGCGGGACCCCTCCCCGGTCCGCTACGACAACCTGTCGAAAACCATCATGGCGTCCATCCAAGAAAGGAAAGAGATGGAGGAGAGAGAGAAGCTGCTGCACTCTCACCCAGACTCCGTGTTTGCGGATTCGGGGGTGTATGACACCCCGAGTTCTTACAGCCTTCAGCAAGTCAGCCTGCTCTCGGACGATCCCCGTAGCTTAGTCCTGAGATACGGCTCCAGAGACAATTTGATGCCCCATGGCAGCTTCAGCGCACGCAATCCGGCTTTGCAGACCTCCGTGTCTTCCCTCTCCAGCGCCATGACCCGGGTGTCAAGGACTTCCACGCCTTCTCTCCAAGCAGACCTAGCCAATAACAACATCCAAGCCCATCAGGCGCTGCAGGGCAGGATGAGTAACGGCTCCTACAAATCGCCGATCCACCAGGTTCCTTCCTCCCCGAGCGGGATCCAGCGGTCCCCCTCGTACGGCGGTCCGAAATCCGTCTCCTTCGTTAACACTATGGAGCTAACAGAAGCCCAGTCCGTAGGCACCGCGAGGTACGGAGGAATTTTAGCATGAGTGCAGTTGTGTGGGAGAAAACTGGGTGCAGAGTTCAAACTGTGGATTATTTTTTAAATATTAATTTAAATAAGGGACTTCTTAGTAGTTCATCGGCTTAAGGTTGAGTCAGCCTTCCATCCTTCCGAAGTGGGTAAAAATTAGGACCCCGATTGTTGGGGCCTAGAAGCTGATTCTGTAAACCGCTTAGAGGGGGCTTAAGAGCACTAAAAGTTTAAATATTATTGCTATTGCTCTGCCGTCAGGCATGGGGGAACCTGAGATATTCTTTCCCCCTAGGCTTCTACAATTTATGCATGGTATGTTTGTATGTATGATTGATTTTATAACAAGGGTTTTTAGCTGTTTTTAGTATTGGATTGTCACATATTGTTTTTACCACTGTTGTTAGCCGCCCCGAGTTCACGGAGAGGGGCGGCATACAAATCCAATAGAGAGAGAGAGAGAGAGAGAGATTAGATAGATAGATAGACAGACAGACAGACAGACAGACAGACAGATACATAGATACATAGGTTAGTTAGTTAGTTAGTTAGTTAGTTAGTTAGTTAGTTAGTTAGTTAGATAGATAGATAGATAGATAGATAGATAGATAGATAGATAGATAGATAGATAGATAGATAGATAGATAGATAGATAGATTAGATAGATAGACAGACAGACAGACAGACAGACAGACAGACAGACAGACAGATACATAGATACATAGATTAGTTACTTAGTTAGATAGATAGATAGATAGATAGATAGATAGATAGATAGATAGATAGATTAGATAGATAGAAAGATTAGATAGATAGATAGATAGATAGATAGATAGATAGATAGATAGATAGATAGATAGATAGATAGATAGATAGATACATACATACATACATAGATAGATAGATACATAGATAGATACATAGATTAGATAGATAGACAGACAGACAGACAGACAGACACATAGATACATAGATTAGTTAGTTAGTTAGTTAGTTAGATAGATAGATAGATAGATAGATAGATAGATAGATAGATAGATAGATAGATAGATAGATAGATAGATAGATAGATAGATAGATAGATTAGATAGATAGATAGATAGAAAGGATAGATACATAGATACATAGATACATAGATAGATACATAGATAGATACATAGATAGATACATAGATTAGATAGATAGATAGATAGATAGATAGATAGATAGATAGATAGATACATAGATACATAGATAGATACATAGATAGATACATAGATAGATACATAGATAGATACATAGATAGATACATAGATTAGATAGATAGATAGATAGATAGATAGATAGATAGATAGATAGATAGATAGATAGATAGATAGGACTAGCTGCATGAAAATCCCCTTGTTTTCTGTCCACTAACTTTGCCCCTTCTCTTTTCTTCCGGCCGCAGAGAGGACGTCCCGCTGAAGACCCCTCACAGCCAAATCAATGGACAGCCGAAGGGCCTCTCCAGAGTCGAGTGTCGGATAGGCTCGACTTCTAGTGTGCAAGCTCCCGTCAGTCCAGCTAGGCACTCAAGCGTTAAGAAGGTCTCTGGGGTGGGCGGGACAACGTACGAAATTTCAGTGTAAGAGGAAGAATACGGGCAGCGGCCACACCCTCTGCGAGTCCATCTGGGGAGCCAAATACACTGTGAAGATCCAACAGGAGGAGGAAGAGGAGGAAACCGTACGGTGGGATTTGCTCTGTATTACTTCATGGCTGGACATGATTCCTCCCCCCCCCCCCCACATCCACCAACCAGGAGTGGGTTCCTACCGGTTTGGTCCAGGTTCTGGTGCTGCGGTAGTCGGCCGCCGATGATGTAATTTTCGCACGACGACTCCGGTGCTTTCTGTCCGCACCAACATAATTATTTTTGGGGGGTAATTTTTGGTGATTTTTCGACTTTCTGAGCAGGCGCGGAAATAAAACCGTCCCTCTGAGCATGCACAGAAGTGAAATTGCGCGAGGGGAGCCGTGTCGAGATGTGCCCCGGTAGGAAAAGGTAGAAGGAACCCACCCCTGCTGCCCCCAACCATTTTGAAAAGCCAACATGGAGGTCCCCCCTCTGGCGGCCAATGCCAGCTGTAGGCGCCTTCTTCAAAGGATGATGCGCTCGGCATAGCTCGTTGGGTACTTCCTGGACAAAGTGACCTGTCTACTAACAACAATGGCAGCTGTGTCAAACCATGGTTAAAAAACCTTGTAGTCTTTGTCCGTCCCACCCTGTTGCTTTCTCCTCCTTTCCTGCTTCAAAGTCTACCACAGAGAGGAGAGGGGTTTTCCAAAGCACCCCAAGGCCAGATGAGGAGTAACAGATGGAAGCTGACCAAGGAGAGCTTCAACCTGGATATAAGGAGAGATTTGCCGACGGTGAGAGCGACCAACCAGTGGAACAGAAGTTGCCTGCGGAGGTTGTGAGAGCTCCAACACTTGATACTTTCGAAGGGAGATTGGACTGCCAGTTGGTGTAGGGACTGCTGCTTGAGTGGGGGGTTGGACTAGATGACCTAAAACTCTAATCATCTAATCAAAAGTCTCCGGGCTGTTGGAAGGTCAAAGTGAAGAACTGATGGAACTCATGAAGAAGAGGTGGATGGAACCCAGCAGGTTTCTAGTTTTCTCTTTTTCAATGATCTGTACAAATCTCAGAAGACCTGTGTTGGAGGCAAGCGAGGGCTACCTAATTCATAGTCTTCTGGTCCCTCAAACGTTTCCTTACCTGCGATGGTCTTCTTAATTCATTTCAGGGGTGGCCAAAAGGAATCAGGTTTGTGCAACCAAGCTTTGGGCCAGACGTACAGTACATCTTCCTCCTGTTCGGATGAGTGAGAAATTCATGTGCATACATTCACCAGAAACCTAATCTACCGAAGGAAAGTTGATGTATCGCACTAGACCTCTAAGTCTTGTCCAGTCTCTTAGACACCATCCTTTGGCCCAAGAATTGGGACGGTTTTCTAGCCATCTTCTTACCATCTGCTGAAGCATCCAAAAACTAAAATGCGCCCATGAAGAGCTGCGCATATAAGGGACTTCTGTCCCCCTACCCTTCCTTTGGACAACTCTAGCTAGGTTTTCCAACATTGCCAATAACCCTGTTCTTCTTTTAAAAGAAAAAAAAAATCAAAATGTTTGAGAAGGTAACTTATGATTTTAAAACAGCCATACTCCTTCCAACCCTCCTTCTCCTGGGGGCTGTGAAACGGTGTGAAATTGTGCAGCGTGTATAATCTCGACGCAAGGTATTTCTTTTGATCTGTTGAATTTCGCAATGTGTGTCTGTGCGTATGCGTGCACATGTGTGATTGTGTGTGTGTGTGTGTTTCGGTCAGCTGAACGCACGTCTGCAGGAGACACATCGGTGGCCTGTTTGGAGATGGACGAACTGAATATGCACAGGAGAGGCAGCGAGACCGCGGATGGGTAGATAGAAGAGTTGATCCCCGAAAGAGAATTTGCGAAAGAAAAGCGCTCTATAAAGTCTGTTTACAAAGAAAAAATTCAAAGTATTTCTCCTCCAAATTAGGAAGCCTTCCTTTCCTCGTTCTGCCTCTCCCCTTCGGTGTAAATTAATCTCATATTTCAGTTTTAGAAAATAAGCAGAAAATAGAAGTAGTATATTTAGAGTGTCGATACTTAGCATAATGGCCTTAAATTTTTTTATATATATAATTATATATATATATATATACAGTGATACCTCATCTTACAAACTTAATTGGTTCCAGGACGAGGTTCTTAAGGTGAAAAGTTTGTAAGATGAAACAATGTTTCCCATAGGAATCAATGGAAAAGCGATTAATGCGTGGAAGCCCAAAATTCACCCCTTTTGCCAGCTGAAGCGCCCATTTTTGCACTGCTGGGATTCCCCTGTGGCTCCCCTCCATGGGAAACCCCACCTCCAGACTTCTGTGTTTTTGCGATGCTGCAGGGGAATCCCAGCATCACAAAAATGAGCGCTTCGCTGGCAACGGAAGTCCGGAGGTGGGGTTTCCCAGCGAGGTGAGCCTCAGTGAAATTGCAGCATCGCAAAAACACCAAAGTCCTCAAAACCCCACCCCTGGCTGGACCTCTGTGTTTTTGCGATGCTGCAATTTCACTGAGGCTCCCCTCGCAGGGAAACCCCACCTCCAAACTTCCGTTGCCAGCGAAGTGCCAGTTTAAACAGGTGCTTTGCTGGCAACGGAAGTCCGGAGGCGGGGCATCCCAGAGGAGGCGGTGGGTTTGTAAGGTGAAAATAGTTTGTAAGAAGAGGCAAAAAAATCTTAAACCCCAGGTTTGTATCTCGAAAAGTTTGTATGATGAGGTGTTTGTAAGACGAGGTATCACTATATATATATAAAGTTGGGTTAGCGTCTTTCAAGACTGAATGCTGCAAAAGATCACGGTGTTAAAAATAATTGTGCGGTTGGGGAGGGGTGTTGGTCCTTTTTTTTGGCCAAATTTGGTGTCTGTAGGTGTGTGGCAAGGGAGGGCAGGGGGGGAGTGCATTTCTGAGTGCAGTGTTGGCGAGTCTTTTCAGCACTGAGTGCAGAAATAAGGATGTCCATCCATGCACCAGAGACTGGAAGAGCCGCTGACTGATGCGCATGCGTGCATTGGGAAGATATTCTTCCAATTTCCACCGTATGCATGCGCCATGACCACCTGATATTCTGGTTTCTGGCACACATGCCTGCACGAAAACCAGCTCGCTGATGCGCATACATGTGCTAGAAAATGGAAGATTATCTTCCCAGAGTGCATATGCGCACCAGATGGCTGCTCTTCTGGTTTCCAGTGCTCTCGTGCACATGAAAACCAGCTGGCCCATGTGCCAGAACCCGGAAGAGCACAGGGCGATGGCTCGCGTTCCCCGAGAGATTGTACTATGTGCCTCTTCCGGCACATGTGCCAGAGGTTCCCCATCACTTCCTTAGTGCAAATGTTGTAGTTTGGATTAGATTAGATTAGATTTATTGGATTTATATGCCGCCCCTCTCCGTAGACTGGGGCGGCTCACAACAATGGTAAACAAAACATAGTAACAAATCTAATATTTCGCAATCTAAATTACAGTTTTTAAGTAAAAAAAAATCCAAAAGAACCCCAATATATAAAAAAGCCAGCACACAATCGAATCATACACAAAAACTACATGGGCAAGGGGGAGATGTTTCAATTCCCCCATGCCTGACGGCAGAGGTGGGTTTTAAGGAGTTTCTGAAAGGCAAGGAGGGTGGGGGCAATCCTAATCTCAGGGGGAGCTGGTTCCAGAGGGTCGGGGCCACCACAGAGAAGGCTCTTCCCCTGGGTCCCGCCAGACGACATTGTTTAGTCGATGGGACCCGGAGAAGGCCAACTCTGTGGGACCTAAAATGGTCGCTAGGATTCGTGCGGCAGAAGGTGGCCCTGGGGATGTTCTGGCCCGATGCCATGAAGGGCTTTATAGGTCATAACCAACACTTTGAATTGTGACCAGAAACTGATCAGCAACCAATGCAGACTGCGGAGAGTTGGAGTAACATGGGCATATTTAGCAAAGCCCATGACTGCTCTCGCAGCTGCATTCTGCACGATCTGAAGTTTCCGAACAGTTTTCAAAGGTAGCCCCATGTAGAGAGCATTACAGTAGTCGAGCCTCGAGGTGATGAGGGCATGAGTGACTGTGAGCAGTGAGTCCCGATCCAAATAGGGCCGCAACTGGTGCACCAGGAGAGTTGTTGGTTTATTCTGGAAAGAGGTGAAACTGTTCCCCTGTGAGAATCAGATCAGAGAACGAAATGTATATTAAGAATTGAGAATTGTAGATCTTTCTCCAATGGCTTCTCACCAGCGCCGACTCTCCAGCATACATTATTTTGCGTTTAATCCTCAAAACGTTTACAGGAAGTAGTCCTTCAACTTACGACGGTTCTTTTAGCGGCCATTCAAAGTTATAACAGCACTGGAAAAAAGCAGCATGCCCATTTTTCATGCTTAATGACCATTGTAGCATCCCCAAAATTCAGGTGCTTGGCAACTGACTCACAGTGAAGCAGAAGAAAGACTGATGCTGTCTGAATTTGTCTTGTTTTCTTGTTGACATTTCATTACCCAACTAGGTAACATCAACAGTGTTGGAAGGGAGGTTGGGTTAAAGAGAAGAGGAGGAGGAGGACTGTGGGGTTTTGGTGCTCTCTCAGCTCGCTATTTTCTTGTAGACTTTTAATTTCATTTCATTCTCATTTTATTGGATTTGTATGCTGCCCCTCTCCGTAGACTCGGGGAGGCTAACAACAGTGGTAAAAACAACATGCGACAATCCAATACTAAAGTAGCTAAAAACCCTTATTTTAAAAGCAATCATATATACAAACGTACCATACATAAATTGTAGAAGCCTAGGGGGAAAGAATATCTTAATTCCCCCATGCCTGACGACAGAGGTGGGTTTTAAGAAGCTTACGAAAGGCAAGAAGGGTGGAGGCTATTCTAATCTCTGGGGGGAGTTGGTTCCAGAGGGTTGGGGCCGCCACAGAGAAGGCTCTTCCCCTGGGTCCCCGCCAAGCGGCATTGTTTAGTTGACGGGACCCGGAGAAGACCCACTCTGTGGGACCTAACTGGTCACTGGGATTTGTGCAGCAGAAGGCGGTCCCTGAGATAATCTGGTCTGGTGCCATGAAGGGCTTTATAGGTCATAACCAACACTTTGAATTGTGACCGGAAACTGATCGGCAACCAATGCAGACTGCGGAGGGTTGGTGTGACATGGGCATATTTAGGGAAGCCCATGATTGCTCTCGCAGCTGCATTCTGCACGATCTGAAGTTTCCGAACTCTTTTCAAAGGTAGCCAACTAGATAACACTATCAGTGCTAGAAAGGAGTAAGCATGGGAAGAACTACTCAAAATTTCTACTACCAGTTCCACAGAACTGGTCAGAACCTGCTGGATCTCACTTCTGCCTGTCACTCAAAACTGATGTAACATTTCTGAAGAAATGGGGCTAATGCATATTAGCGTGAAAGACTGTACCCAAAGTTTCCATTTAAATCAGAGCTTCCCTCCCTGTGCTGTTTACTGATTTTTTTACAGAAATGCAAAAGTGGAAATTATTACCTAAGGGGGAAGCTGGCTTTAATTTTCAATTTCATTCTGAGTGAATTGAAGCCATTTTTTAATGTTTTATCCAGCCTTCTCCATTTCTCTTTTCTAGCTTCTCTTTCCTTTCAAATGAACATCTTCTCTTTCTTGGAACTGGGAATGTCTAGTCCAGTGATGGCGAACCTTTTTTCCCTTGAGTGCCGAAAGAGAGTGTGTATACACTATCGTGCATGTGCGAGTGTCCACACCCATAATTCAATGCCTGGGGAGGGCAAAAACAGCTTCCCCCAGAAGCCCTCTGAGGGCTGGAAACGGCCTCTTTCCCAACTGTTCCGAGTCCACAGAGAGGTGTGGCATAAAAATCTATTGCATTGCATTGCATTGCATTGCATTGCATTGCATTGCATTGCATTGCATTGCATTGAATTGAATTGAATTGAATTGGATTAAATTAATTTTTATATATATATATATATACTGTATATATATATATATATATATATATATATATATATATATATATATATATAATATTTTTATTAAATTTTTATTACAACAAACAGACAAACAAAAAAATCTTAAAGAAAAAGTGCCCAACACCAATAAACCCCACCACCATTTAGGGGGTTAAATTATTTCCAATAAACTTCCATTTCTTCCTTAGCTCCGGTTTACATTTCTTTACACGCAAAAAGTGATTGGAATTTATTTTTCACATTGTCGTCATAAATTCTACTTAAGATATGATTTTTCACCTTATTCCATCGTGCCATCAGCTTCTCCAATTTATTTTCATCAAAGTTACTTAATCTTATTTCCATAATTTCGAAGAGGATATTAAATTAAATTAAATAAAAAACTTCTGGTGGGCCCAGTAGGCTCGTGTTTCGCCCTCCCTAGGCTCCAAAGGCTTCCCTGGAGCCAGGGGAGGGTAAAAACACCCTCTCCCATCCCCCTGGAGGCTCTCTGGAAGCCAAAAATGCTCTCTCAGAGCCTCTGTGTGAGCCAAAAATCAGCTGGCCGGCACACACATGCACGTTGGAGCTGAGCTAGGGAAACAGCTCACATGCTAGCAGATATGGCTCTGTGTGCCACCTGTGCCATAGGTTCGCCATCACTGGTCTAGTCTAACAAAGAGAAGGAGTAGGGTTGACAAAGACAGGGAGCAATGGATGGAAACTCACCGTGGATAGAAGCAACTGAGAACTAAGGAGAAGTTTCCTGAAAGAACATCAGTGGAAGTTCTGGCCTCCAAATAGTTGTGACTGCTCCCTTACTGGAGGTCTAAGGGGTCCTTCAGGTCATGGCTGTTCCAAAGATGCTTCTTCAAAAGGCAACTGGATTTTGGTTATCCTTTGAAGGTGTTTCGCTTCTCATCCGAGAAACGTCTTCAGACTGATTTCAGTCAGAACTGAAGAAGCTTCTTGGATAAGAAGCGAAATATCTTCAAGGAAAAACGAAGACCAGTTGCCTTTTGATAAAAAAAGAAAACAAAACAACCATCACTGGAGATTTTTAAGAAGAGACTGGACGTTCCCTTTGTCCAGAATGAGCCGGGGTGGCGCAGCAGGTAGAGTGCTGTACTTGCAGGCCACTGAAGCTGACTTGTAGATCTGTAGGTCAGCGGTTCAAATCTCATCACCGGCTCAAGGTTAACTCAGCCTTCCATCCTTCCGAGGTGGGTAAAATGAGGACCCGGATTGTGGGGGCAATAGCCTAGCTCTGTTAAAAAAGTGCTATTGCTAACATGTTGTAAGCCGCCCTGAGTCTAAGGAGAAGGGCGGCATAAAAATCAAATAAATAAATAAATATAGGGCTGTGATGGTGAACGTATGGCACACGGAGCCATATCGGAAGGCACATGAGGCGTTGTCACTGGCCAGCTGATTTTCAGCCTTGGGGGAGGCTGTTTTTGCCCTCCAGAGGCTTCAGGGAAGGTTACCTGAAGCCTTGGAGTGCAAAACAAAATGCCCAATGGGCAAACCAGACGTTTTGGAAAAGGGGCTTAGTGCTGTTTTTCACACTCCGGGGCCTGAGGAAGCTTCCCTGAAGGCCCCAGAGTGCAAAAAAACCAGCACAACGGGCAAACCAGAAGTCCCTTTTTCCAAACTGAGTCCTGTGCGCATGCTCAGGTGTGTGTGAGTGTAGGGAGATTGTGCAGATGCGCAGGGGCAGCATGGGGGTGTGCATGCGTGGAATGAATGTGGGCACATGCACGCATGGTAGCCCACACACACCTTTTGGGCACGTGAACCAGAAGAGGTTTGCCATCACTGGTATAGAGTCTCGTTCTAGAGCAGGGGGGTTGGACTAGATTACAGTGATGGCGAACTTTGTTTTTTTCCTTGGGTGTCAAAAGAACATGTGTGTGCATGAGTGCCCACACCCATAATTCCATGCCTGGGGAGGGCAAAAACAGCTTCCCCCAGCCTGGAGGCCCTCTGGAGGCCGGAAATGGCCTGTTTCCCAACCTCTGGTGGGCCCAGTAGGCTCGTGTTTCAAAGGCTTCCCTGGAGCCGGGGGAGAGTAAAAACGCCTACCCCACCCCAGAGGCTCTCTGGAAGCCAAAAACGCCCTCTCAGAGCCTCTGCGCGAGCCAAAAATCAGCTGGCCGGCACACACATGCACATTTGATTTGATTTGATTTTGATTTATTGGATTTGTATGCCGCCCCTCTCCGGAGACTAGGGGCGGCTAACAACAATAATAGAACAGTATACACAATAATCCAATAGTAAAAACAATTAAAAACCCATTAAAGTAAAAACCAAACATACATTCAGACATACCATGCATAAAATAGTAAAGGCCTAGAGGGAAAGAGTATCTCAGTTCCCCCATGCCTGACGGCAGAGGTGGGTTTTAAGGAGCTTACGAAAGGCAAGGAGGGTGGGGGCAATTCTAATCTCTGGGGGGAGTTGGTTCCAGAGGGCCGAGGCCGCCACAGAAAAGGCTCTTCCCCTGGGTCCCACCAAGCGGCATTGTTTAGTTGACGGGACCCGGAGAAGACCCACTCTGTGGGACCTAACCGGTCGCTGGGATTCGTGCAGCAGAAGGCAGTCCCTGAGATAATCTGGTCCGGTGCCATGAAGGGCTTTATAGGTCATAACCAACACTTTGAATTGTGACCGGAAACTGATCGGCAGCCAATGCAGACCGCGGAGTGTTGGTGTGACATGGGCATATTTAGGGCAACGGCTCACGTGCCAGCAGATATGGCTCCGCATGCCACCTGTGGCACCCGTGCCATAGGTTCTCCATCACTGGACCAGGAGACCTCAGAGAGACCTCTGTGATTTTGTAATTCTGTAATCTCCCATTAAACAGGGACCAAGTGCAGGCAATGAATAAAAGAAATGAATGCACAATTTAAAAGTCCCGAAGCCATTTGAGAGGGAGGGGGCGGGAAGCAATTAAGGAGCACAGCGGCATATTCAGGGAAGTATGAAATTTAGCAGATGACTGTTGTTCTGAACACTTTAGTAAGCATAGATCAGGTGATTTCTCTTGTTGAAATGTGCAAAGCTCGCGAAAAGCCTCCTCACTACCAGAAGGAAATTTGCCTGCCTGGTTTGGGTTCCGACTGAGGCTGTGATCAGATCAGCACATGGATGTTTCTGTAGTGCCTTTAAAATCAAAGCAAAAGGGCGGATTGTTTAAAGCAAGCACAGACATAGACACACAGGCATACAAGACACATGTATGTAACAACAGATGTTTTGCTGGGATACATACAGGTCCAGTTGTGAAACCACTCGGTTGATGATGGGCACTGATCTTTCTCTTCAACCCCCACTCGCTCCCTTTCTCCCTCCTTCTTTCTCTCTCTCTGTTCCTCTCTTTCCCTCTCTCTCTGTCTCTCCCTCCCTCCTCCCACCTTTGTCTCTCTCTGCATCTCTCTCCCGCGCTCTGTCTCTCCCGCTGTCTCTCTCTCCCTCCTCCCCCTCTATCTCTCTCTGTCTCTCTCTCTCTTTGTCTCTCCCTCCCTTCTCCCACCTTATTTGTCTCTCTCTGCATCTCTCTCTCTCCCTCTCTCTGTCTCTCCCGCTGTCTCTCTCTCCCTCCTCCCCCTCTATCTCTCTCTGTGTCTCTCTCTCTTTGTCTCTCCCTCCTTTCCTCCTCCTCCTCTCTGTCTTTCCCCCTCTCTCTTTCCCCCTCCCTCCCTCCTCCCACCTTCTTTCTCTCTCTCTCTCTTTCTCCCCCCTCTCTCATCTCTCTCTCTCTTTGTCTCCCACTCCCTTCCTTCTCCACTCTCTATCTCTCCCCCCAGAGTCTCACTCTTTGTGTGTGTCTCTGTCTCTCCCGCTCTCTTTCTGTTTCTCTCTGCCTCTCTGTCTCTCCCTCCCTCCTCCCCTCTCTGTCTCTCTCCCTTCCTCCTCCTACTTTCTCTGTCTCTCTCTCTCTCTGTCTCTCCCCTTCCCCTCCCATTTTCTCCCTCCCTCTTCCTTCTCTCTCTGCATCTCTATCTCTCTCCCTCTCTTTGTCTCCCCCCCAGTCTCTCTCTCTGTGTTTGTCTCTCTCTCCCTCTCCATTTCTCTCTCTCTGCCTCTCTTTCCCTCTCCCTCCCTCCCACCCTGCCTCTGACTTAATTTGTTTTCCCCTTTTTAACTCCTGTGAGAAAATGAGGAATGATAAGAATTAAAAAGTCAGGACAGAGCTGAATTCTGTGAGGTCCATGATGTCAAGGGTTTTTTTTTCTTCTTCTAAAGACAAACACCTGGATGCTCATGACGCTGATCCAATAGGTCCTATATTTGTGTGCAGCCGAGTGGTGTGAATTTGAAAGTGCTTATTTATCTTGGCCAGGTTGGTTTAGCAAGGCCCAGTGAAGAAGGCAAAGGCACCAGGAGATGGCACCTCATTAGGTTAAGATGGGTCCAGGTATGAACCAATTGCAAAAGGGACCTTCTCAAATCTCAGACTTGAACCTCCTTTGGCGGGGAGAAGAGCCCTTTCCCATCAATCAATCAGGCGCTAGGAGAGCTGTGCTTTTCTTGTTCTTTGAAGTCTGCATTTAAAATAGACTAAATGGCCTTGAGATGGCAGTAAATTATTCAGATCTTTGAAGTAAGCTGGCATGGACCCATTAGCAGACCCCGGAAACCGCAGATGTCTTCCCTATGGGCTTATTTCCAGCGAATGTGGGTCACTGGTAAGAAAGGGATGTTAGCTCAGATTTTGTGTTTGCGCTTAGGAGAAAGTTTCTAGCGGGCAGTTTGATGCCAGATGACCAAAATGTGGAGGATTTTAGCTCTATCCCGCTCTCTGACTTCTTTTTTAAAAAACGGATGGCCAGTTGCTCTGTTCGCCACATATGTTAGGTCAGTGGTTCTCAACCTGTGGGTCATGATCCCCAAACGACTCTTTCACAAGGGTCACCTAAGACCATCGGAAACCATATACAATGGTACCTCTACTTACGAACTTAATTCGTTCTGTGACCAGGTTCTTAAGTAGAAATGTTTGTAAGAAGAAGCAATTTTCCCCATAGGAATCAATGTAAAAGCAAATAATGTGTGCGATTGGGGAAACCACAGGGAGAGGGGAGGCCCTGTTTCCTCCCAGGAGATTCCTAGAGGGGCCCCACAGAGGCTTCACCCCACCTTTTCTGTCCCTGTTTCCTCCCAGGAGATTCCTAGACAGGACCCACGGAGCCTTCTCCCTGCCTTTTCCATCCCTGTTTCCTCCCAGGAGATTCCTAGAGGGGCCCCACCGAGGCTTCACCCCACCTTTTCCGTCCCTGTATCCTCCCAGGAGATTCCTAGACAGGACCCACGGAGCCTTGTCCCTGCCTTTTCCGTCCCTGTTTCCTCCCAGGAGATTCCTAGACAGGACCCACGGAGCCTTCTCCCTGCCTTTTCCATCCCTGTTTCCTCCCAGGAGATTCCTAGACAGGACCCATGGAGCCTTCTCCCTGCCTTTTCCAGTTTTGGAGGCAAATTGTTCTTGAGAAGAAGCAAAAAAAATTTGAACACCTGGTTCTTATCTAGAAAAGTTCATAAGTAGAGGCATTCGTAGGTAGAGGTACCCCTGTGTTTCCGATGGTCTTAGGAACCGAGACACTGCTTTTTTATCTGTCTCCGGGTGGGTCCACCCACATGCAAATAGACTACTGCAAAAAAAAAAAAAAAAAGTACCGTGGAAACTTCTGAGCATGTGCAGAAGCCGAATTTCCATCACTGCACATGCGTCGCCATCTTGTTTTTGACTCTTTTTTTTGCAATTCTTAAAAAAATGGCAGTGCGCATTCGTGCGCGTGAAAAGCGTGCACATGCCCATGAAACATGGCCACGCAGCGCAGGAGAAAGCATACCGGCAATCAGGTAAGTTGGAATCTTCCCCTGAGTTTCCTAATAATTTTATTATTTTATGGTTTTGGGGGGGGGTCATCACTACATGAGGAATGGTATTCAAGGGCCGCAGCATTAGGAAAGTTGAGATTCACTGTTTTAGAAACTTTGGTTTGTTTTGGCGTGTTTTGCATTATCTGGTTTACCAACGTTTTTTTTTCATTTAAGAATGTCGCACCTCATGTGTTAGGCTATAAACCCAAAGGTTATTCATGATTATTATTCATGAAGGAGTTGACATTGGCTGACTTTGAAAATAGGTACCAAGAACCAAGAAAGACAAATGGAGCAGTTTCCTTTATTACCTATAGACGGAATCTTGCCCAACTAAAAAAGCAAGCTACCGTATTTTTCAGAGTAAAAGACACATTTTTTCCCCTCCTAAAAAAGGCTGAAAGTTTAAGCGCGTCTAATACGCCGAATATAGCCCTCGCCCACTCATCGGCCCCTACCCTTTGGCCTCTTCTTCCTGGCTGCAGAAATTGCCACTGACAATGGCATGTGTTTTTTGCATTTTTAGCCTCCAAATGCTTGCGCGGTGCCCAAGATGGCTTCCCAGAACAGCTGTTGTCTTTTCTTATCTCTTCCCTGCTTTGCCTGAATCTCCCTCCGAGGATCAGCTGTGCTTTTGAAGCTGTTTTTCAGTCCAAACACAAACTTAGGACCTTCCTGTTTTTTCTAATTGCTTCTCCCTTCGACAATCAGCTGTGCGTTAGAAGCACAGCCCCAACCATCCCCAACTCCAACAATTCGCGAGCGAACAAATGCACTTAAGCTGATCAAGCTAAGGACCAACCAGATGAATGCCTGATAGACAGAAATCTTCTCCCTCGTTTTCCTTCCCCAAAACTAAGGTTCATCCATCTTATACTCTGGTGTCTTATACTCAGAAAAATACGGTAGTTGCATCATTGTAGCTATAGGTTTGAGAACTACTGCAAAGAAGCCATCTTAACTCTCTCCTTCCCAACTGAACTGTCTAAACTTCATGTCTCTTGGGCCTCTGGAATGTGACCCATCCCTCCTGGGAATCCAGAGTACTTTCCACCACAGTAGACTTGGGGCCTGGTTTGTTCTCATTAGGAAATGTCTGGAGTGTAGACAAGGCTGTAGGTTCAGAATAGTATCTCAGAAGAAGACAATGTCTCCGCTGTTCCCTAGAGCAGTGTTTCACAACCTTTCCACCACAGTACACTTTGGGCCTGGTTTCTTCTCATCAGGAAATGTCTGGAGTGTAGACAAGGCTGTAGGTTCAGAATAGTATCTCAGAAGAAGACAATGGCCACAGATGACAATGTCTCCGCTGTTCCCTAGAGCAGTGTTTCCCAACCTTGGCAACTTGAAGATTTGGACTTCAACTCCCAGAATTTGGACTTCAACTCCCAGAATTTGGACTTCAACTCCCAGAATTCCCTAGACAGCAAATGCTGGCTGGGGAATTCTGGGAGTTGAAGTCCAGATACCTTCAAGTTGCCAAGGTTGGGAAACACTGCCCTAGAGGGACAATATGCCCATGTAATCACTAAGAATTCAGCTTGAATTCTTGAAACTCTTGAAAGCTTTTTCGCCCCAAACATGATTCACCTTGAAGAGGTGAACTGCAGGAAGGTGATCGCTTTAGAAAACCACAACAAATTTGTGTTAGGGGTCAACTTCTTCGTCTTATCCTTCAACTACCACACTTTGCTTTCGTTTAACTGGTCTACTTATTTTATTTCCACCAAACTTCAGATTTACCTTTTTGCAATCCGTGTGTGTGTGTGTATGTGTGTGTGTATGTGTGTATCCACACACAAACTTGCAAAGAATTGATGAAGAGATAGAGGGAGACTAGTATAGATCTATTTCATAAATGGTGGCGTTTCTAGCATTTTAGGTGGTTTTGTTTTTTTAATGTTTGCAAGAGGGAACAGGAGAAGAAGAATAAGTTTAGAGTTTCAGTTTGGTTTTCTTTCTCTTCCTTTTTTAAATTCTTCTTCTGAACTTGAAGCCTTAATGTTTTACTTCTTTGAATAAGCAACAGAGGGCAGAATAGAGAAAACCAGACACTGCTCTCTTTCTGCTTGGGTTTAATAATAGACTTTATCCCGTGCAGTTAAAACAACACACACACACACACCAAGCATCAAAGACAAAGAGAAGGGCTTGTGAAGTCGACAGGGATAGATCACAGAGGATTCCTTAGGGACGTACTGTATATGTATATATTTTTGTGGGAACAGCTGGTAACGTTCAACAAATCTTTTCGGAGCTGTCAAAATCCCAAGTCATCTTTTTTTAAAAAAATATTCCCTGAGCAGATATCCTTTAGTGTTTACACACACACACACACAAAACTATGCAGATGTATGCTTTAATGTTGAAATCCCCCCTCCCCAACATGCAGCCAAGTGGTTGTGCCGGAAAAGAAAATAAGAAAAAACGTACCCAAGGTCTTGTAAATATTTGCTCATCGTATTTGTACAATGGGGAGGGGGATCTGTAAGCAAGACCTTCTCGTTGAAGCATCTTGCAGATGAAAGCTTAACAGGGGCCACAATGTTGTGGACTGGCCCTGCACCCAAGCCTGGGATGAGGGACAGAGAGAATTTGAAGACTGGGAGAGAGAAAGAGAGATGTTGCTATTAAAATCACAGTTCAAGGCCCTCGTTGTCGGAGATACCTCTTAACAGTCTGTATTCACCTGTTCTCCTATCTCAAAAAAACCTGTTTGGAATGTAATCTGTGCAGGCTTTGTGAAACTTGTGTCTGTAATTCCCATCTCTGTCGCTTTAGTCTCAATACATATGTATATATTTTTCAATCCGGCTTTGAAGGTGGCTTCCTTACTTTTTCCTTCGTGTGCAGCTGTATCGCACCATTGCTGGGGGAACTGGGATATGTGTTGGGATATGTACTGGGTTGGTGCAGAAAAGAGCTACCAAAATGATAAGGGGACTAGAAACCTGTTCTGTCGGGCTCTCTCGTAGACTCCTCCCAAAAATTCACAGGTACAACTTTCAGACACACACACGTTTGAAAATTCAAAACAATGTTCTTTATAATGAAAATTCACTTAAACTAAGCCCTCTTTTGGTATAGCAAAGAGCCCTCGTCTCCAAACAAACTGGTAATGTATACAAGTCCCTTATCAGTTCTGTGATACTTGGCTTGCAGCTGTGAGGCAATTCAAAGTCCTTCTTTCACAAAGTGAAACACACTTTGCCCTGGTTTAGTTTCAAAGCGGGGAAAAATCAGCACACAAAAAGTCAAAGTCAGTAAAGCATTCACGAAACACAAGGATCAGATAATCCTCCACAATGGTTGCTCCACAGGCTGCTATTTATAGCAGCCTCACTAATTACCACAGCCCCTCCCAACCACAGGTGGCCTCATTTTCTTTGATAATAATCTCTCAGTTGTTGCTGCCTATGCATCGCTCTCCGCATGCGTGGCTGTATCATTAACTCTTGTTCTGAATCCAAGGAGGAGCTATATAATTGATCTCCTTCTGAGCTGTCTGCCCCACTCTCCTCCTCCCTGTCACTCATGTCTTCTTGGTCAGAGGAGCCTTCATCAGCAGATTCCACCGGGGGGGGGGGCAAAACAGGCCTGCAGTATGTGGATGTCTCCCCCACATCCACAGTCCTTGGGGCAGGAGTTGGGCCAGAGCTAACCACAACAGAAACCAAGACTTACGAAGAGAAATTGCTAGTACTGGGCATGAATAGCCTAGAGAAAAGAAGGACTGGGGGGACATGATAGCACTATACTAATACTTGAGAGGTTGCCACAGAGAGGAGGGGGTCACACTATTTTCCAGGGCACCCCAGGGCCAGACGAGGAACAATGGTTGGAAGCTGACCAAAGAGAGATTCAACCGGGAAATAAGGAAGAACTTCCTGATGGTCAGAGCAATCAACCAGTGAAACAGCCTGCCAGCGGAGATTAGATTAGATTAGATTTATTGGATTTATATGCCGCTTCTCTCCGCAGACTCGGGGTGGCTCACAACAATGGTGAAGAACAGTACATAGTAACAAATCTAATATTTAAAAATCTAGATTACAGTTTTAGATTAAAAAGTCCAAAATGAAACCCCAATATATAAAAAACAACACACAGTCGAATCATACACAGAAACTACATGGGCAAGGGGGAGATGTTTCAATTCCCCCATGCCTGACGGCAGAGGTGGGTTTTAAGAAGTTTACGAAAGGCAAGGAGGGTGGGGGCAATCCTGATCTCGTGAACTCCCCAACTCTGGACATTTTCAATAAGAGATTGGACTGCCATCTGGCTGGGGAGGTGTAGAGTTTCCTGCTTGAGCAGAGGGTTGGACTTGATGACCTTCAGGGTCCCTTTCAACCCTAGTAATAAATAAATAAGTTCTGAAACATTGGAAAAAAGATCTACCCCCAGTTAATGGCAAACCTATAGAACGTGTGCCGCAATTAGCTTCTGGAGCCTGTGGATGGTGAAAAAAGGACCCAACGGGACTATCGGAAGTTCGGCAATGAACTCCAGTTGTTTCTAGTTGTCAAGTTGTTTCTGAACCTACGGTTTGGCCTTTGGGCTGTTTTGCACCTTCCACAAGCTTCAGGAAAGCACACGTCCTTTTGGCACCTGAGCAAAAAAAGGTTCGCCATCACCGATCTACCCCTATCATCATCGACACCACAGCTAGCTGCCTTGTCCAAATCTGGAGCATCCTAGAATGACCAACTTGGGAATCCTTCTCATTTCAACCCATTTAGGAGAACGAAGAAAAGGACTGGACCGGGCAGTTTGGTCTTAGACAGAAGGAACAAATGGATGGGTGCTGCTGAACCATCCCTCTGTCTAACGTAGAGGTCTTGCATCCTCGGTGGCTTGTCCCCAGCTTTCTTGCCCCTCGGATTCTTCAAAATGCTTAAGATTGTTTCAAATTGAATAAATCAGTGGTGGAATTCTGGTGTGCTGACAGTGAAACAAAACACACCAACTTTGACTCTACTTCAATAGTCAACAAGGGCATCAAAGATGCAAGAAAACTGAAGAGCTAGAGAAAATCATTAGTTGTGGGATAGGGAAGGTAATGAAGGTTAGGTAGGTAGGTAGAGATGGATGGATGGATGGATGGATGGATAGACAAATAGATAGATAGATAGATAGATAGATAGATAGATAGATAGATAGATAGATAGATAGATAGATGTAGATAAAAGGTAGGTAGGTAGAGATGTAGATACAGAGATAGGTAGGTAGATTAGATGGATGGATGGATGGATGGATAGATACGGTAGATAGACAGACAGACAGACAGACAGATAAACATGTAGAGAGGTAGGTAGGTAGGTAGATAGATGTAGATACAGAGATAGGTAGGTAGATTGGATGGATGGATGGATGGATAGGTACAGTAGATAGATAGACAGACAGACAGACAAACAGATAGATGTAGATAAATAGGTAGGTAGAGAGAGATGTAGATACAGAGATAGGTAGGTAGATAGATTGGATGGATGGATGGATAGATACGGTGGATGGATAGATAGATAGATAGATAGATAGATAGATAGATAGATAGATAGATAGATAGATAGATAGATAGATAGATCAGTCCAGGACCAATACAGAGATTTTGACAGCAAATTACAGTTCCAAAATATAAGAGAATTAGTCTTCACAATTTATTACGTGGTATATTTCTCTTGGCAAGGCTAACATAGCCTTACGGCAAGATATAACATTTAGCAGTTAAAAAGGTATCATTAAGAAAAGCTTCTAAATAACATTGGCTGGAGCTGCCAAGCAATTAGGAACTGAATTAATGGAGAATGCAGCTCGCTCATAATATTTACACCTTAAAAGGACCATTTCATTTTTGCCAGAGGCTCCAGGGCATTCTCTCATAAGAAACTGATTGTATAGTATTGTACTATACAATATACAACTGTAGTATATGGTGTCACTTTAGCAGAGATGGTCCAAATCTCCCATCACAGTTTGAAGATTTCATCCACAGATCTAGACTTTCAATGGGCCTCAGTCAAATCCTGATTCTGTCCCGAAAGATCTGAAAAATTAAGAGGATGGAAAAGGGAAACCGTCAAATAGAACTGGAGAATAATCATCTTATTCTATCTATCTATCTATCTATCTATCTATCTATCTATCTATCTATCTATCTATCTATCTATCTATCTATATCTATCTCTATATATCTATCTCTGTCTGTCTGTCTATCTATCTACCTCTATCTATCTATCTATCTATCTATCTATCTATCTATCTATCTATCTACCTACCTACCTACCTATCTATCTATCTATCTATCTATCTATCTAATTAATTTGTTTTGTCAAATACATATTGGAGGTATGTAAAGATATAACAATACTCATTTACATGATACCAGTAACAAGAAAAAAATAAGAAACATTAGATATAATAATATTCATATACATGGTAGTAGTAGAAAAATAAATAAAAGAAACATTAGGATAGGGGTGGAAGACACACTGGTGCACTTATGCACAGCCCTTACTGACCTCTTAGGAATTGGGAGAGATCAACACTTCTGCTTTCTTTTTATTTATTTTATTTTTAAAATTATATTTATAAAAATATTTTATTTATATTTATTTTTAATTTTATTTCTTTATTCTGCTTTCTTTGCATTTCAATGTAAATTAAAATTACCTTAATTGAAAAGAAAGAAGGGTGTTTGAAGACATTGCCAATTCAGGGTTAGCTCCGGTGATGGGCTACCAAAATTTTTACTACCACACTGTGGCTTATGCATTTTGTTTCAACATCTTTCAGTGCAAATTGGGTGCTCTGGGGTGGAGCTCCAAATTTTGCTGACAGTACCCGTAGGAACCCATCACTGGTTAGCTCCATTTTTTATGGAGAGCAATAATGTGGAAAAAATTGTGAAAAGGACAACGGTGTGTGTGTGTACAAAATATACTTCCATCACTCATAAAGTCACAAGTTGCCTTAGTTTTTGGACCTCCTTTCCTGAATAATATGGAAAGTTAGGAAATCCCTCTGTATAATGTGAATTAAGCAAGTGTTGCTTGCTCAGTGTCAATGAATTATGTACTGTATATTAAAAATATTTGGGCAAGAATGTCCTAAATTTGGACAAGAATTAGGACATTCTTGTCCAAATATTTTTCTTTTACTATACACAATTTATCTCTCTCATCTAAATGGTTCTATTTTAGATCTAATTCCACTCCTCCTTCTGCTACCAAACAGAAATGCCTGTCATTTGTACCAAAATATTAGCACTGCTGCCAGTCAGTCATTGTGGGTTTTTGACAGTTTGGATGGAAACCAGCTGCAAAAAGGCTCAAATCAAATTACAGTTGGAAGGTTTTCTTGTCAACATTTTGAAGGGTTCTCTGTGGTCATGCAGATATACAGTAAAACCACACCAGAAATTAGATGTCCACTTTGCTGTAGCAATTGACAATTATATACCAGTCATTTATCCTAATATTTAATCTTTTTCTGGATGGGCATTTCCCCCCTAAAATAATTGGGAGAATTTATGTCACCCTTTCTAAATCTCAGCATCTTTAAGAGGAGTGGACTTCAATTCCCAGAATTCCCCAGCTATTCTCCCTTTAATACATTCTATTCCCCCTTTAATACATTCTACTTGATTATATCCTCTATATGATTATATCCTCTACTTGATTACATACTCTATAACCCTCATTGTGTATTATTGTGTATTGGACAAAACAAATACAGTAGTATATAAAAAAAATAAAAATTCTCAGAATTCTCCATACTGGCTAGGGAATTCTGGGAATTAAAGACAGGCTACCACTCTTAAAGATGTTGAGATTGAGAAACACTGGCTTAAGAGTTTCTGTTAGAGAAACAGAAAGGACTACACCTCCCATCAGCCTGGCCCATGGCAAAGCACCATGAAAGAGAAAGCCCAATGCATTAGAGTGGGAAAGGAGCATTCTGGCATTTTAATGACCCACGCAACAACGTGGAGCCTCCCGGGTTAGGCTACCGCTCCCATCATTCCCCACCCGGCCATGACCGTGGCTGATGGGGGCAGGAGTCCATCAAACTGGACTGTAGGAAGCTAAGCTGGTTTTCCTGTCCAAAAATAGTCCCTTCTCTTTCAAGGCGGAAGGATTACGAGACGGATAGCGAAGCTTCAGCGGAAGGATCTTCTCCTTCCAAGGAGGCTCCTCCCCCTAGCTGAAGACGCTTTTCGAGGCCGTTCCGTCCCTTCGGGGCTCCTTTAACCCCGCCCACCGGTGAGTCCCCGCCCACTCCTGTCAGATCTTCTCCCCGCCCTTAAGCCGTCCAATGGTGGACGCCCCTCACCGTTCCGGCCCCGCCCATGACGCCCGTCCCTCAACGACGCCGAGGCATTTTGTCCCGCGCCGCGCCCCGTCCGCGGCGGGAAAAGGTTGGCCGCGCGGCCGCCCCTCACGCAGCCCGGCTCCATGGCGTTCCGGCGGGTCGTCGCCGTCTCGGCCGCCGCGGCCTGTGGCTTGGCAGGAGGGTCCGTCCTCTTCTCCGCCGTGGCGTTCGGGAAGCAGCCGCCCTCGCCTCAGCACGAGAAGGCCGGCGGGGACGCCCCGGAGAGCCTCGCCGCCTCGCTCACGGGACCTCTGCCGCCGCCGCCCCCGCCGGGGCTGCTGCTGCTGCCGTCGCCCGCTACCTCAGCAGCGCCCGCCTGGTTGGAGAAGGCCAACGGCTGCGGCTATTGGGACAACAACTGGGACAGGTGAGGCGAGGCCCCTCCCCTACACTGCCCCCCCTCAGAGCCCCCTCCTCCCAGAGTCCCCCCCCCCACTCGCAGGACCCCCTCCTTTCAGAGCCCCCACCGACCAGACGCCCCCTATTTGCCACTCTATAATGCCCTAGTCCAGAGGTAGGAAAAAGTTGGCTCTTCTATGACTTCTGGACTTCAACTCCCAGAATTCCTGAGCCAATCATGCCAGCTCAGGAATTCTGGGAGTTGAAGTCCACATGTCATATAAGAGCCAATTTTGCCTACCCCTGCCCTCGTCAGACCACACCTAGAGTACAGTACTGCATTCAAATTTGGTCACATTGGACATTGGAACTCTAGAGCAAGTACAGAAAAGAGCAACAAAATGATAAAGGGACTGGAAACCAAGACATACGAACAGAGGTTGCTGGAACTGGGCATGGATAGTTTAGCAAAAAGTGGGGGCAGGTGGGACATGATAGCAGTATGCAGGTATTTAAGGGGTTGCCACAGAGAGGAGGGGGCCACACTATTTTCCAGGGCACCAGAGAGCCAGACCACGAGCAACAGATGGAAACTGACCAAGGAGAGATTCAACCTGGAAATAAGGAAGAACTTCCTGATGGTCAGAGCGATCAACCAGTGGAACAGCCAGCCAGCAGAGTGGTTCCTCGGAGTTGTGGGTTTGAAGCACCTGGAAAGTGCCAGCTGGGGGTGGGAAGGCGATGCCTGAAATCCACACTCCTTTTCTCTTAGCTGCCCAGAGTCCACTGAAGTTCTGCGGCATATCAATCTTGTTAAACATTAAACATTTATGTAGATTTATATTATGTTGTGAACCGCCCTGAGTCTCAGGAGAAGGGCTGCATAGAAATCGAATAAATAAATAAATAAATAAATAAATTTTCTCCTTTTTTGGTAGGTGCTCTCAACAATCCCCTGAGAACCCTCGGGGGGGGGGGGGGTGTCTTGCATTTAGGGAGCGGCTCTTTTCCGTCCCTCTTGGCCTTGGTTTAAGTTTCCTTGTTTTGACGGATGGCATCTTGGCTTGAACTTTTGTAGGCCCGGAGTCAAGAAGGAGAAATATAGACGTTTGATAAATAATTAAATTGCAGTGTCTTCAGTTAAGGGCTTGTCTCCAGAAGTTGTGGGTTGTTCCAACAATGGAGGTTTTCGAGAAGAGGCAGGACAGCCATTTGTTTGGGGATAATAGAAGGGCTTTTGCTTGAGCAGGGGGTTGGGCTAGAAGACCTTCAAGGTCCCTTCCAATTCTCTATTCTGCCCCAGTGAAGCTACATTGAGGTGGGCAGCTGTTGCCCTCTGGTTAGTGAAGTGTTGAAGGGGAGGATGAGGGAATGTTGAATGTTTTTATCCTGTTCCAGGTTCTGCATCTTGGCTGCTTGGGGTCCAATATTAAGTTGGCCTCCCTGGCAGGCTTGTTGGGAAAATGAGTTGGAGAGAGTGGGCAGGGCCTTGACAGTCCATGTTCTGATAGAGGAAAGGAAAAGATGCCCCCACTTTGGCACGTGAACCCAAAAAGATTCACCATCACTGTTATAGGGTCTCCTGCTTGAGCAGGGGTTGGACTAGACAGTGTTTCCCAACCTTGGCAACTTGAAGATATCTGGACTTCAACTCCCAGAATTCCAGCCAGCATTTGCTGGCTGGGGAATTCTGGGAGTTGAAGTCCAGATATCTTCAAGTTGCCAAGGTTGGGAAATGCTGGACTAGAAGACCTCCAACATCCCTTCCAACTCTTGTTAATCTGTTTCGGTATCTCATCTAAATGCTTGAATTATTAAGAAAACCTCTCCTTCTCTCCCCAGGGTGCCATTAAGAGCTTTTTAAGTTGAATCCTCTATTTGTGCAAGTTTCCTGCCCAATTTAGAAATACTTTCTCAAAATATGTTCTGGGTGCTGACCCTGTAAGTGAACATCTGGATCAGTGCTCTGGGATAAAAGGAGACACTTTATAGGGGTCCTTATTTCCTTCTAAGTAAGGTGGCTGAATGTACTGAATGTAAAGTGTTAGTAACTAAGGTTTCTCGTGCCACATCCTGCTGTTTGTCTTAAGGGTGAACACAGCAGGAGTTGCTGAAGATAAACAGTATGAATGAACTTTAGTGGATGTCACTTCTTCCCTGATTTGTTGACATTATTATTATTATTATTATTATTATTATTATTATTATTATTATTATTTTAGCAGAGCACAGCCATAACTGAGTGGAGTTTAAAATTGTTGGCTAGTGTTCTACTAATATCATAGGAACTGGAACCATATTCTTCAATTTTAGGGTGGTTTAGAATCCAGCAATCCTGCCATTCCCGTAAAAAAATCTCAAATGTTACCAATCCTTAAGCTTTGGCTGCCATTTCTGCTGAACATGTCTTGAATAATTGCCTTAAGCCTTACCAATTCAGGAGAACCTTTGAAAATATATAATCTATGGCAGTTCATATTCTATTTAGACACACACACAAACAAACACACACTTCACAGTTATTGGAAATTTCAGATGTCAAAGTAAATTGCCAAATGATTTCTGTTTTTCTGCTATAAATGAAATAATACCTATGCTTTTCTGAACGCTGCAGTTACTAATTCACTTAGTAAAGAGAATTAAGCATTATTTTCTGCCTGATCCCTTCCAGATTAATAACACTAAATCTGAACGAAAGCCTTACTAATATTTAATTTCATAATGGATTGGAGCTGCTTGTCTCAGTCTAGGTATTGGTAAGCAAAAAGCCCATAATCGGCTTATATGGAGACACTGGATCCCGTCTAAGGTTTGCATGCATGTATGTATGTGTGTATGTATGCACAGTATGTATGTATGTATATGTTTGTGTGTGTTTATACACACACATACACACAGAATAAACTCTAAACCAGAATGCTTTGGGAAGAACTGAACTTGCTGGTACAGGCTTTTTAATTGACGATGTCCAAGAGTAATTTTTGCTATAGGAAAAAAAGAACTTGAATAAATCATTTCTTGAATCCAAGCCAGGGTTCGTTGGCTTGTTGTAACATGCAGAACGGCTTATTTTGAATGTCTGAGCACTCATTTGTGGTTGGTTTTCTTACGTCGTCCCATTTGTAGAACTTTTAGCATATCGGGTATTCTGTCTGGGTCACTCCAGAAGCCAATACCAACCCAAAAAGAGAAGCCAGACACACTGGTAAAAGGCAAAGGCGGTTTTATAAAATTCAAGAAAAACACAGGTAACAGAAAATGTCCTTACAAACAGGAAAATGCTGTATCTTCAGATATATTCACGAAGGCCAAAAGTCCATGCAGCAATACAGAATTCTTGCTGCCAAGCCAAGGCTGTAGATAGAAGACCTATACCTCCCACGGATCTTCCAAAGCTGCTGGGCCACAAGCCAGGAACAGAGACGCCGAGAAACAAGACAGGATAACGCCACGCCAAGCTGATAACACTCCACATGGCTTAAAGGGCTTGCCTGCCTTTTAAACCCTGCTGATGAGTACCACACCCAAACCCAGCTGTTTCTACTACAATGGTGAAAATATCTCTTTAACTGCTCCTTTTGTTGCTCTGAACGTCGCTGTCTCATGTCAATGACAGCTTGTGCGTCATCACCTAATGACTCCAAGCTACTGGCTGGGGAGAGCCCCCCCCCCTCCCGGGGCTCTCATGCTGTTCTCCTTCATCCCATTCCTGATTTTCCTCTCCCCCGTCCGACTGTTCAGCCCCCTCCTCTGCGCTGTCATCCTCCTCCGGGCATGGAGCCAGCAGAGACACAGCTGGTCCCTGAGCAGCCTTAGGCTGAATCACAACATCGAGTGATTTGGTTTAGCAGCTATTATGGGCAAATAGTTCTTTTTAGGAATGATGTTGCTTATATGTTGTAAGTGTCCCTAGCTGTTTTTCTGAACAGTTAGTTGGTATGACTATATACCCTATGTTTCTAGAACTAACCACAGTTAATATGACTAGAGCCTAAATCTGTATGCAGTGGGCTTGAGCGGTTCAGTGGGGTTCCCTTTAAATAGGTGGTATTGTTTTCTTTATATTTGTATTTTTATGTGCATATTTCCTTTAAAAAAAAATCCTAGTTAAATTTTTTCTTTAAAACTAGGAATCAATACAGATTTCAAGAAAAAAATACTGATTTTGCAAATCAGAAAGTATTTAGCAAGAGCTAATTGATATTCATAACTATACCCTTGTAAATTTACCTTGCCATGGATTCCATTTTTAGAATTTACATTCAGATGTATATTATTTTTCAGTGGCCACTGTTGGGAAAGCGAAACACAGTATCTGCTTACCTGAAAGTGTGATTAACACCACAAACATCCATGACATCAAACAGATGAGATAGCTTTGTGCTGGTTATGTCTTTCATTGTCTGACTGCATTTTGTTTTGGCAGTTCCCAAGGCTTTGATCTGACTTGACTCTATTTCTCTACTGTACTTGTTTTCTTCAAAAGAAAAGGATTTAGGGGTAGTGATTTCTGACAGTCTCAAAATGGGTGAACAGTGCAGTCAGGCAGTAGGGAAAGCAAGTAGGATGCTTGGCTGCATAGCTAGAGGTATAACAAGCAGGAAGAGGGAGATTATGATCCCGCTATGCTGGTGAGACCACATTTGGAATACTGTGTTCAGTTCTGGAGACCTCACCTACAAAAAGATATTGACAAAATTGAACGGGTCCAAAGACGGGCTACAAGAATGGTGGAAGGTCTTAAGCATAAAACGTATCAGGAAAGACTTCATGAACTCAATCTGTATAGTCTGGAGGACAGAAGGAAAAGGGGGGACATGATCGAAACATTTAAATATATTAAAGGGGTTAAATAAGGTCCAGGAGGGAAGTGTTTTTAATAGGAAAGTGAACACAAGAACAAGGGGACACAATCTGAAGTTAGTTGGGGGTAAGATCAAAAGCAACATGAGAAAATATTATTTTACTGAAAGAGTAGTAGATCCTTGGAACAAACTTCCAGCAGACGTGGTAGATAAATCCACAGTAACTGAATTTAAACATGCCTGGGATAAACATATATCCATCCTAAGATAAAATACAGAAAATAGTATAAGGGCAGACTAGATGGACCATGAGGTCTTTTTCTGCCGTCAGACTTCTATGTTTCTATGTTTCTACTTAATAAATCATGATGGGTAGAAGCAGGAATAAATGGCCAAAATTGGATCTGCTCTTAAATGGAGAAAAAAATTATAATCTAGTGATGGGAAATGAGTCAAAGTGCCTGGGGGGCTGAACATGTGGCAGGAACTGCCTTTTGTATTTTTAAATATAAACAGTTGCAGGTAAATTGCTGTCTTAGTGGATGGGTTAGTAGTTGTAAGTGAAGGGATGAATGAAACAGGTGTCACAAATCCAAAAACCGGTTAGTTGTTTGTAGAGTAAATGGAACTGCTCTGTGTATTGGCCAAGAATATAAATTTCTGCAGGCTGACTTGCATTAGCAATAGAGTCTGGTGGTGTTTGAGGCACATACTTCAAATCAGCCATACAAGATCTGAAATGTAACTATAGGTAGTCCTCAACTTATGGCCACAATAGAGCCCCAAATTTCTATTGTTATGTTAAGTAAGATATTTGTTAAGTAGACCCATTTGACAATCTTTCCTGCCACAGTTGTTAAGTGAATCACTGCAGTTATTAAGTTAATAGCCTGTTAAATGAATCCGGCTTCCCCATTGACTTTGCTGGTCGGAAGGTCATAAAATTGGGATCATAAATATGAACCAGTTGCCAGGCATCCAAATTTTGATCACATGACCACGGGGAGCATTGCAACAGTCATTAGTCACAAATGTTTTTGTAACTTTGAACGGTCACTAAGTGAGTTGTTGTAATTCGAGGACTGCCTGTAGCTTCCATTCGCCCATTACTCTTCTGTCTCTTCGAGATAGTAAAAGGCCCGAAGGAGATATTTATGCAGTCTCAAGCTGCTAAGGCTGACTTAGAGCGCTTTGCCCTGTCTACCATGTTTAATAAAAGAATATGAACTTCCTGTTTCCTGCTTTTAGGAGGGAACCCCTAGCGCTCATGAACTTGAAGAAGAAAAATGAAGAGACCGGCGAACAGGAGGTCTCATCTCGCTTATCCCACTATAAAACAAAAGCTACCAGGCACATATTCCTCATACGCCATTCACAGTACAATCTGGATGGGCAAAAGGATAAGGACAGAATCTTAACGAACCTGGGTAGGTATGATGGGGGTAGTAGGTAGAGGCACAGTTCTATGGCGATGCTCAGTCATCCAGGCCATAGTTGTCCCAAAGGTGCTTTTCCAAGAGACAACTTGACTTTCTGTTTTTTCTTTGAAGACCTTTCGCTTCTCACAGTAGAACAGTGATGGGGAACCTATGGCATGGGTGCCATTGGTGGCACGCAGAACTGTATCTGCTGGCACATGAGCTGTTGCCCTAGCTTTGCTCCAACATATATATGTGTACTGGCCAGCTGATTTTTGGCTCCCACAGAGGCTCTGGGAGAGCCTCCGGGGGGGGTTGTTTTTACCCTCCCCCAGCACCAGGGAAGCCTTTAGAGCCTGGGGAGGGCGAAACACGAGCCTACTGGGCTCACCAGAAGTTGGGAAACAGGCCGGTTCCAGTCTCCAGAAGACCTCTGGGGGGTGGGGGAAGCTGTTTTCACCCTCCCCAGGCATTGAATTATGGTTGTGGGCACTCACGCATGCATGATAGCGTGCACCCATCCTCTTTTGACACCTGAAGAAAAACAGGTTCACAACAGTTTCTTCAGTCTCCTCTTGAAAAAAGCATCTTTGGGATACAATTTATGCTTACTTGGTGTATAATTGATGGAGAGCCTTCTGTACTTTCCTAAAAGTAGTTTTTTTTAATACTGATTTGCTTAGTAGCCATTCAGTCAAATGTCTCTGCTGGTTTTAAACATGCTAACCCCATTAACTGGTATCTGTTTTCAAGGCAAGGAGGCCTAGAAACCTTCCATTGCTTCCATTGCTTGCCAGCTTGCAAAGTTCTGTCTGAATGCAAAATGATCCTTTATATAAAAAACGCAAACAGGAATGCTTGAAAAAGCAGCACATTGTGATTTTAAAATACTGTGCCGAAACAAACAAATACAAATCTCTGAGACTAATTTACAGATAAATATACTTTTTAGGCCGCGAGCAAGCTGAGCTGACCGGGAAAAGACTTGCGAGCCTGGGGCTGAAATTTGATAAAATTGTCTATTCTTCAATGGCCAGAGCAACGGAAACAACCAACATTATTAGCAAACATCTTCCTGGTGAGTGTCTTCTTGGAACTGAGTTTATGGTGGTAAGCAACATTTATGTAGTTTTTTCCCACATGCCTGCAGGGCCAGCTGTCTGATTTTCTTATACTTTGAGCCTTTGTATCTGAAGGGCTGGATTCGAAGTCTGTACCTGTAAGGGACCCAAGAGGTTTTGCAGATTCTCGAAGGCTTAGCTCAAGGTGAGCAAGATCAACAGATCTAGGTTAGGAATCCTGCTGCATACTGGTCACTGGGAAATCTTGTCTTTTTGTGTAAGCGGTGTAACAAAAACGGCCTCATTTTAAATGTAAGGAAAACTAAAGGGATCGTTGTCAACTTCAGAAAAGCCAGGCACAGCCACACACACCTCTACGTATTAATGATTCACCTGTGGAGGTGGTTCATAGCATCATGTTTCTGAGTGTGCAGCTAACAAGTAGGCCGGCTTGGTCGCTCAACAGGGAGGCATTTATTTATTTATTATTTATTATAAACGGACTTTTATGTCGCCCCTCTCTGAGGACTCGGGGTGGCTCACAACATATAATAAAACAATACATAACATTTCGGGTCCAGTTAATTAACATTGATAAAATGGGTACAATAGTGGCTGCATTTTCATTTTCTTTTATATATTTATTTATTTCTCATGCAGACACTCAGATATACAATCTCTTAATCATTAATAATCATTTACCTTATCTTTCCTAAAATTTAAGCATATGATCGACGTTGCTCTTTTACTATTCCGTATCCTCTCTTCATTCCACAATAACCCTTCCCCTCCTTCTCTCCCCTTCTCTCCTTTCTTCTCTCCTTTTCCACTTCTTTCCTCCTCTCCTCCTCCACTTCTTTACTCTTATTTCCCCTCCCTTTCTTCCTCTCCGTCTCCTTTTTCTTCTTTCCCCTCTCTCTCCTTTCCTCTCTTCTCCTCTTCTTACCCTTCTACTCTACTCTCCATTCCCTCCTTTCATCGTTGTGTAGTGCCTGCATTTTCTGTGTCGTATGAGAAAAGCCTGCTTTCTTCCCCTGTCCTTACCACTTTCTTTGTAAAGTGTCCGGTTGTATTGCATTACAACTTGGGCGTCCGCAACTTGGGTGTCCTCCTCGATCCACAGCTCACATTAGAGAACCATCTCTCAGCTGTGGCGAGGGGGGCGTTTGCCCAGGTTCGCCTGGTGCACCAATTGCGACCCTATCTGGACCGGGACTCACTGCTCACAGTCACTCATGCCCTCATCACCTCGAGGTTCGACTACTGTAATGCTCTCTACATGGGGCTACCTTTGAAAAGTGTTCGGAAACTCCAGATCGTGCAGAATGCAGCTGCAAGAGCAGTCATGGGCCTACCTAGGTATGCCCATGTTTCACCAACACTCCGCAGTCTGCATTGGTTGCCGATCAATTTCCGGTCACAATTCAAAGTGTTGGTTATGACCTTTAAAGCCCTTCATGGCACTGGACCAGAATATCTCCGAGACCGCCTGCTGCCGCACGAATCCCAGCGACCGATTAGGTCCCACAGAGTGGGCCTTCTCCGGGTCCCGTCAACTAAACAATGTCGGTTGGCGGGTCCCAGGGGAAGAGCCTTCTCTGTAGCGGCCCCGGCCCTCTGGAACCAACTCCCCCCGGAGATTAGAACTGCCCCTACTCTCCTTGCCTTTCGTAAGCTCCTTAAGACCCACCTTTGTCGTCAGGCATGGGGGAACTGAGACATTTCCCCCGGGCATATACAATTTATGAATGGTATGTCTGTCTGTATGTTTGTTTAGAAAATGGGGTTTTTAAAATATTTTTAAACTGTAATTTAGATTTGTTGTAAATTGTTTCACTTTGTTGTGAGCTGCCCCGAGTCTGCGGAGAGGGGCGGCATACAAATATTAATTAATTAATTAATTAATTAATTAATTAATTACTGTCTGGTTTGGAAACATTCCTGCTTCAGGCCTGAAGGTGGTGCAGAGAGTGGTAAGGACAGCAGAAAAGATTATTGGCACTTCCCTCCCTTCTATACAGGGCATGGCATATAAGCGATGCTTGAGCAGAGTCCACAGTATTGTCTGGGATGCTATACAACCTCTCCATTACCTATTCCCCATGTTACTTTCTGGGAAGTGCACCTTTGGGCCTTTCTCCGTAACCGTTGCAAACTTATTTCCCCCCAGACGTGGCTGCAGTTGGGAACATATCTTTTCAGTTCTATAAAATAATTGCAACATTCACTCATTTTATGTTTGTTGAGACTTCATCAAGGTTTTGGAATGCATTGTGTCAGGTCATTCTGGCCTTTTGCTTATCTCTTTTTTCCCAGCTGTGATACAGATTTTTGTGTGTGTATCAGACAAAGATAACATTCTAGGACATAATGCCTGAGTAACACATGTTGTTGTTCCTTGTTCCTACTTCTAATCTTGGCTAGTTTACTCCCGCAACCCCAAGTCAGCAGTGTTGTTAGCCAATTACATTCCCTAAGCATCATATAAAATAACCTTGAAACACCTAGGTAGGCAAACAAGAAGCATTAGTCCAAAGGGTGTTTAGTTAAGGTTGGTGCTGATTTAATGATTTGAGAGAAGAGAGAATATTGTGTCAAAATGACCACAGTGTGTTAACAGCATTAACTTGGAAAATCAAAACAGTGTTCCCTCGATTTCCACGGGTTCAAACTTCGCGAAAAGTCTATACCACGGTTTTTCAAAAATATTAATTAAAAAATACTTCGCGGGTTTTCCCCCTATACCACGGTTTTTCCCACCCGATGACGTCATATGTCATCGGCAAACTTTCATCCGACTTTAATAAATATTTTTTTTAATAAACTTTAATAAATAAACATGGTGAGTAATAATCTGAATGGTTACTAAGGGAATGGAAAATTGCAATTTAGGGGTTTAAAGTGTTAAGGGAAGGCTTAGAATATTACTTTGACTTAAAGATTTAAGATTTTATCCTTTTTTCTGTATTAAAAATTGACTTCAAGAAAAGAGGGGTAATTGTAACCCCTACTATGTGTTTAAATGTTTGTGAGTTTGTATGTCTTTTTATTGAAAATTAATAAAGTTTATTTAAAAAAAAGTGTTAAGGGAAGGCTTGTGATACTGTTCATAGCCAAAAATAGTGTATTTACTTCCGCATCTCTACTTCGCGGAAATTCGACTTTTGCGGGCGGTCTCGAAACGCATCCCCCGCGAAAATCGAGGGAACGCTGTATTCGTAAAGAAGCCGTGACTGATTATCAGAAGATAGAATTGGGTTGAAAGGAAGATATAATACCAACCAGAGATGCCTAGTTAGTGACAAACAGGAGAATGAAACAAAATATTAAAATATAAGGGGAGGGTGAAGTTATGTGTTACTTGTTCCTGACTCTAGGGGGCGGTTCTCATCTCTGTTCCAAAGCCGAAGAGCCAGTCTCTGTGGCCATGTGACCAGTATGACTAAATGCTGAAGGCGCATGGAGCACTGTTGCCTTCCCA
This sequence comes from Erythrolamprus reginae, assembly GCF_031021105.1. Lineage (NCBI taxonomy): Eukaryota > Metazoa > Chordata > Lepidosauria > Squamata > Dipsadidae > Erythrolamprus > Erythrolamprus reginae. Next base: position 39,852,651 of record NC_091959.1, on the reverse strand, counting down.
CCAAAGGTGGTCCCTATTTTTCTACTTGAATTTTTCACCTGCTTTCGAACTGCTAGATTAGCAAAAGCTGGGACAAGTAACAGTAGCTCACCCCATTACATTGAATTGATGAACTGCCGACCTTTCGATCAACAAGTTCGGCCACTGAGCCACTGCGTCCCGATAAGGGGAGGGAGATAAGTCCATTTCAATGAAGAGTGGTAGAAATGCTGCAAACCATTTTTGAAGAATCAAAAACCTGTTGCAAAGAAACATCTAAGGGCTGCAACCACAGTTTCATAAGGAATTAATATTTTATATTGAAAATACAGGAGGCATAGTGGTGGTGTGGAACAAGTTTTAGGATCTGTGACAATATGAACAAATTTTGGAGTCCATGCTGGTCTGGGACTATAATAAAAATGATTGATTGAAGTCCATCATAAATTAGGACAGTCTTTCCTTGAAAGCTCTACAAAGCAAGACAAGGCATGTAGGTTGGCTCGACCATGGGGGAGGGCCTTTTCTGTAGCTGCCCCGGCTCTATGGAAACAACACCGATTTGCTAATATCTATCCAAAGTCTGTGATGGCCCTCTTTCATTTCAAAAGTAAGACTTGTGTTGGGGTATTGGCAGTAAACATCTGTGTCTTAAGTCTGTTTTGGAATTGTGTGCATGCCTATGGAAATGGAAAGACATCAAGACCGAAAGTCCTTTAAATCCTCTTGTGTACATTGGGTTGTGTATAAATCAGACCACACAAGGGTTGAACACATCCTTCTCTTCTGTCTTCCTCAGGGGTGGCCAAGCTGAGTACTGATCTCCTCCGCGAGGGAGCTCCCATTGAACCTAATCCTCCCAGTCCTCACTGGAAGCCTGAAGCTGTGGTAATATCTATTCCAGAATTTAGTGGGTATAAACTTCAGGGCTTCTTTTATGACCGACTTCTCTCCACCCGCCAGTAGTGGGTTTCTCTTACCTTTGCGACTGCAAATGCTCAGAGCATTTTTGATGATGTCTGGGAGTGGGCAGAGCCTCTTGCCACGGCCACTACCAGTTCGCCTGAATTGGTGCGAACCGGTAACAACCTACCATTGCCGCATTCATGTGTCAGGGCTAAAGTTTTGCACGTTGATAAGCCAGTCATCAATTTGCAAAGTTTACTATTCGCTATTCTTTTAGTGACGATAAATGAACCTTAACTTATTGGCAATGTGTTTTTCATTAAAATGGGCATATATAGATTAAAAGAATGATGCATTAACCGCAAAAAAAATAAAATCAGACATTGATAGTATTTCTTGGGAATCCAAAACTATTCTACTGAGGGTTTGGTGGTTTTTTTGCAATTTGTCTATCTTTCTATAATTCAGCAAATATAAGAATCTAAAACTTTGCAGAATATTTGCTTAAAGAAATGGTTCTGGTACAGATGAAGCACTATTTACATAGACGGCAAGGCTCAGCACTTAAAACTGGATTTCAAGAACTTATACAGACTGTTCTTTTAATTCCTGCTGATTCCAGCAATCCAAATAATATTAAATACCAAGGCCTCTAGATTTTAATCTGTTCCGCTCAGTAAAGGGGGGGGGGGGGAGAAAATCTATGCCAGTTTTAATGATCTTGCCCCTATCACCAAACTTTTGCTTTTAGCAGTATTACGAAGATGGCGCTCGCATTGAGGCCGCCTTCCGAAACTACATTCACAGAGCTGATATCAAGCAGGAAGTGGACAGTTACGAAATCTTCGTTTGCCACGCGAACGTTATTCGCTATATTGTCTGCAGGTAACCCGGGCCGCGGAAGAAATCCCCGGGAGGGAGGGGTTGTTGCGGCAACGCTTCTAAATCCTTGTGGTTCTTAAGTGGGTTTTAGCACGTTATGTCATGCATTAGACGGAGAGATCGGATGCTCTTAGCACATGGCTGGGAGTTTAGAGAGGCCCAGTAATTGGAACAGTTGTCTGCCGGATTAACTCAGAGCTTCGGTTTCTCGCTCTTAAATAGCGGGATTTTAAAAAATCATTTAAACAAATATAATATTTGAAAACTGGATGGGGAAGAAACAGAATATTCTATTTCCTGGGTTTGGAGCCCTTCTGAATTAAACATCAGTAAATTTCCCCACTTCACTTTGCCTCCACTGTTTCCCCCAGTAAGAAGCCTTGTTGATAGCTGTGGTGCTTCAGCCAACGGCTGGGGGAGTGGGTAATGGGAGTTGTAGTTCCTTACATGAGGGCTGCAAGAGACGGGATAAAGGGACGAATAGATTGGTTGGAATCACTATCTCTCGGAGGTTATTTCAAACGTGCGAGAAGCTTTTTATGTACCATGTTCTTGACAAATGTATATTTTATTTTATGTACACTGAGAGCATATGCACCAAGACAAATTCCTTGTGTGTCCAATCACACTTGGCCAATAAAATTCTATTCTATTCTATTCTATATTTGCTATTAAATTTAAAGCTGTGCCAGTTTCAATGACAAGCGATCTATACCTAAACCCATCTTTATATCTAGCTGTGCATACTATGGACAACATTATTAGACTTGAGATGAGCTGTTTTCAATTACTTAAGATTACCTTCACAAGATTGCTTTGGTATTTGCTAAGTTTATTTTGAGTTGGAGGAAGGTTCTAGAAGCAATTATCTCAAGAGAGGGGAGGGTGAGAGAGAGAAGGCAGGCAATGGCTGTAGAAATATTTATAGTCTTGCTGAAATAACAATTTCCTCTCTTAAAGATCCTTTCAACTCTCCTGGGGGAATAAAAAGCTTGCCAATTTAATTATGATTCTTCATTACGGCTCTTATTTCATCCCAGCATAATGAATTTCTTGGAAATGCTAATTTTAGGAAACCAGTTTGCTTTTGAGAATAGTTGAACTCACAACTCTGCCTTATAATAATAATTATTTAATAATAATTTCTTGATTTGTATGCCGCCCCTCTCCGTAGACCCAAGGAAGGGGCATCCTGATTTTATTTATATCTTGCTTTTCATTAATATTTTTAATAAATAACTCGTTTTCCTTTATTTATTTATTTTCTTTTTTTAAAAGAGCGTTGCAATTTCCCCCGGAAGGTTGGCTTCGGATATCCCTCAACAACGGCAGCATCACTCACCTTGTGGTTCGTCCCAACGGCAGAGTAGCCCTTCGCCTGCTTGGCGACACTGGGTTTATGCCGCCAGAGAAGATCACCCGCAACTGAGTAAGCCTTCTTTGGCGTTTCTCCATCCGCCTTGAACCTGTGCAATAATATTGAGAAACCATGCAGGTGGTCCTCCACTTACAGCAGTTCATTTAGTGACCATTCAGAGTTGAAGTGTCACTGAAAAATACAACTTAGGGACATTTTTCAGTGTTACAACCTTTGTAGCGTCCCGATCATCAGGTGATCAAAATTCAGACACTTGGCAAATGACTCATATTTGTGACCTTTGCTGTGTCCGGAGGTCACGTTTTGCGACCTTCTCACAAGCAAAGTCAACAAGGAAGCCAGATTCACTTAACGACCGGGTTAAAAGTATGCGGCTGCGAGAGCCATCGTGGGGCTTCCTCGATTCGCCCACGTTTCTGCAACACTCTGCGGCCTGCACTGGCTGCCGATCGGTTTCCGGTCACAATTCATAGTGTTGGTAATGACCTTTAAAGCCCTACATGGCATTGGGCCAGAATACATCCAGAACCGCCTTCTACCGCACGAATCCCAGCGGCCGATAAGGCCCCACAGAGTTGGCCTTCTCCAGGTCCCGTCGACCAAACAATGTTGTTTGGCGGGCCCCAGGGGAAGAGCCTTCTCTGTGGCGGCCCCGGCCCTCTGGAACCAACTCCCCCCAGAGATTAGAACGGCCCCCACCCTCCTTGTCTTTCGCAAATTACTTAAGACCCACCTTTGTCGCCAGGCATGGAGGAGTTAAGTTATCCTTTCCCCCTAGGCTACTACAAGTTATGTATGGTATGTTTGTGTGTATGTTTGGTTTTTTTATAATAAGGGTTTTTTAGTTGTTTTTATTAATTGGATTGTTCATGTTGTTTTACCACTGTTGTTAGCCGCCCCGAGTCGTAGAACAGGGCAAGGAACTAATTTAACTTTAACAACAGAAATGTTTTGGGGCTCAGTTGTGGCTGTAAGTCGAGGACAACCTGTAATATTGGAACATTACTCCTTTGTAGTATGCTAAGTTAATTAATGCCTCTTTCTTGTCCGTTGTCCTTTCAAGCTGGTGTAAAACAGGGAGGATCTCCAACCAAGAGGACAAAGCTACTTTCACACGTGGACAACACTTTTCCCTCAAAGCTCCGGGCTCCCTCGACTGGGCTTCGTTAGTCTCGGACTCTCTTACAGGTTAAGATTTTGCACTAGCAGGTCCTGGCGTGCGATACTTGCCGTTGAAAAAGTTTGGGGAGGACCCACCTTCTTTGCGGCTTCGAAGCAACAGTGCTGGTGGCCTCTCACCAAAGCCCATCCAAGGATTTTCCCCCCTCCCCTTTCACTTTGGGGGTGGGGGCAGGGAGTCAGAAATACTACAATGTCCTGGGATACATTTTGGGTTCTGGAATCAGTGTAAAGCCAGAAGCCACCAGATCCTGAGGAGGAAGGAGACGAAACCTTGAAAGTAGCGCCTTCTCTTGTTACGCAGCTCCAATTTGCACAGGGACACTGACAATATACTTTTAATATCAATGAAAAAAGATTTGGAGGCGGCGTCTGCAGTTAGAGTTGTCACCCGAAGCAGCGCTTGAATAAAAGCATAGAATTGTCTATGCTCTTCTCTCTTCAAGCCCTGTCTGGTTACTTGGTATTTTACTTCAAGACTTTTTGCTACAGGTGTCTCTTCCTAAAAATAAATTAATAAACCCTAAATAGCAGCCTTTCTTGACCGTTAATAACTAATTGCAGGATACCATTCATCGCTTGATTCCACTGAAGCACCATTGAGTTAGAAGTAAGGGTAAGCTATTCTGTTGATCCTTCTGTTGATGACCCAGGCAGTCAAGGCAAGGCAAAGTCCTTTATTTCTCTCAACACCTGGTCCAACCAATGACCCATCAAACAACCCGGTAAGATCCCCCCACCCGAAGGCAGCCACCCTCAGTCCCCCAAATATTGATTTATTCAATTTCTAGGCTGCCCTTCTCTTGAACTCAGGGCTCTTATAGTACCCACCAAGAAGGAGCACGCTCACAGGGCAGGGGCTGAGGTACCAAGTCCAGTCTACAAGGCAGAGTCTAGGGACAAGACAAGGGCAGTTCTTGGGACAAAGACAAGGCCCAAGGCACGAAACAGCCCAAAAGGCGAAGAGGGAGGCAAGGTAAACCAGCAACAGGCAGGAGTCCAAGCCAGGGGAGCGTAAGCCAATTGTTCCTGGCAGGGACTATAATTCCCCAGGCTTCTCCTGAAGTTACTCTCCTTCAGGTGCTCCTTGTGAGGAGGGGCAGGGCGACCTCCTCCCGAGTAGACTTGCAGCCTTCTCTTCCTGCACTCCGCTCTCCGTGCCCTTGGATCAGTGGAGGAGGCAGCTGTCCCTTACCAGAGGGGATCTGCTGCCTACCAGCATCACTGCCTGTCAATCCTCCCGTTTCTCTGAAGGCAGGCGGCTCTCCAGCCATGTGGCTGACCACTTCCCCATGTCTGAGGGACCCAGGACATCATCCTCAAGCCTCTCTTAAGGTGACCGGTCCATCCCTGTCAGACAGTTTCAGTTCCAACTCCTCCTCCGAACCGGACTCCGATGGCTCCCATGCCACTTCTGTACCTCTTAGAGCAAAATTTTACTTGTGTGTGTGTGTGTGTGTGTGAAGGGGGGCAACTGAACCCTCGGCCAGTAACTGCCACTTCTAGACCGATTCAAGTGCTTCTCGTAAACCTTGTTATCTTGCTGCTTGTGGAATTGCAGAACTGGAATTAGCAGGAGGTCGGCGTTATTCTGTGGTCAGAGGAGACACCGGTGGGTCTGTCTCAAATCAGTGTGGAAAATGTAAGTTATTTCTATTTGTCTTTATGAAAAAAAAAATTGAATTGGTTTTCACTCGAGACTGCTTTAAAATTAAAGAGTCCCTATTTTTTTTTTAATGAAGGTTTCAAATGAGATTGAATGCATAAAAATTCACATAACGCAACAAAAATAGAAGTGTGACATTTGTCTGGGCCTTTGCTACTTAACGCAATGAGACATCCAATTTTATTTTGGTGGTGGGAAGGCGGAATTGGAAAATAACAGGCATTATGAAATGTATCCCGGTTAATTTCAGCTGCTGCTGCTTTGGGTCAGATTCTAAAAAGGCTTGGAACATGTAAGTTTGTGTGTAATTAGCAAAGCCTTAGTCATCTGTGGTGTTTCTAATCTTACACACTTTGGAAAATTTTAAAGGCTGTACTTCAAAGGAGTTATTTTTTAAAACTGCCTGATTTTTTTCAGCATTTTAAGATCCATAGCTGAGTAGAATGGGATTAACAAGCTTCCTGTGGCCTGTACAGCTGTCTTCAGAGTCGTAGCATAGCTGGCTGGAGCATTCTGGGAGTTAAAGTCCACAAGTCTTAAAGTTGCCCAGTTTGAAGACCTGTGGTCTAGAGCAGTGTTTTTCAACCAGTGTGCCGTGGCACACTAGTGTGCCGCGAGACATGGTCAGGTGTGCCGCGAAGCTCAGAGAAAGAAAACGAGAGAAAGAAAGAGAGAGAAAGAGAAAGCAAGAGAGAGAAAGAGAAAGCAAGCAAGAGAGAAAGAGAACAAGAGAGAAAGCAAGCAAGAGAGAGAAAGAAAGAGAGAGAGAAAGAGAACAAGAGAGAAAGAAAGCAAGAGAGAGAGAAAGAGAGGGGAGGGAAGGTGGGAGAGAGAAAGACATAGAGGGAGATAGGGAGAAAGAGTAAAAAAAGAGGAAAGAAGGAAGAGAGAAAAAAAGAGGAAGGGAGAGGGAAATAGAGCGAAAGGGAGGAAGAGAGAGAGAATTCTTTTGTCCAATATTTTTTTAGCCGCCGCCGCCGCCCCCCCCCCCCTCAATGTGCCCCATGGTTTTGTAAATGTAAAAAATGTGCCACAGCTCAAAAAAGGTTGAAAATCACTGGTCCCTTCTACCAACAACTGATTAATGGAGAAAAGACATTTTTAAATAAACAAATTTAATAAGCTTGTTTAAAATTCACATTAACACAATTGACAAAAAAAAATACACAAGTCCGTTATAGACAATATTTTCAAGAACAAGTCTTTGACCTTTCTTCAGACTTAACAAAAAAAGTATTAATTGAACATTTGTGCTCCTAGAAACACCTTGTTGAGTACAAAAATATTAACAAAAGCAAAGGAAATTGGTCAGTTGCCCACGATTTTAATTTGCAGTGGCTAAGCACGAATGCTTTCCTTTATACTGTGGAGTAAGCGCTACACAAAGCCTGCCGCTGTCTACTATAGCCCTATCCAGCTTTGTACCATTTACGTAGACAAGGTGTAGAGCACTGCACAAAGGCTGGATTTTAGAAAAGTGCTACTATACTAAAGGGATTTTTTAGAAAACTGCCTTTTGATTGCAACATGTGTCAATTAGTACAAACCTGGAGAGGTTTTATACTTTCTGGAGAACGATATTGATCGCAAAAGCTGGGTGGCCGAAGAGGGGGCTGCTCCCAAAGCTGGTTTCTATTCCAAACTAGCTATTATTACCTGGTATTTATTTATCCTAAACTTGTATTAGACAGGAAAAGGACTGAATTATATCTATAGTGTCAAATCAAAGCTGTTTTATTTACAGGGGTTTAAAAGTATAAGGACCTTGTTCAAATCTCAGCTACAGAACCTGTGGGCAGCTGGGGGATTTAGAAGTGCGCCCTCCCCCTCATTTTACTATTTCCTCAAACAGCCTGGGACTGGAACATGCATCCCTGAGCTGGCCCGTGCTGCGTCTCCACCACCCCTGCTGAACTTGGCTGGCTCTGGCTTCCATTATCTGTTTCACCCTGATCGGGGTGGTCCCGCCCTTCATAGAGTGAGTTGGGGCGAAGGACGATCCTGGGAACATGGGCCGAAGCTGTGAGTGGGTGGGTGATCCGCTTAGGCTGTGGCGCATTTACTCAAAGGCCTCTTTACTGGCCTATTTAGGCTCCCTTCGCTTCGTAGGCCTACTGCGTGAGGGAAGCCTAGGCCCAGTGGTGGGCTATGAGCCGGAAGGCTAAATTGCCACGACGGCTCATAAGTGCTTGCGGGGCCAGCGCAATTTTGCTTCTGCACCTGTGGCGGTAGCAAAATCGCGCATTGAGTCGCAGGTGCGCCTGTGTTTTGGTATGCGCGGAAGCAAAAATCTCATCGAAACACCGGCGCACCTGCGGCTCCCTGCACGATTTTGCTACCGCCACAGGAGCAGAAGCAAAATTGCACTGGTCCCACAAGCACTTACAAGCTGCAGTGGCGAGCGCAATTTAGCCTTCCGGCTCGTAGCCCACTGCTGCCTCGGCCTCTTAAGAAAAACGCTGAGCTAGGAACACGACTGTTGACCGTTGTTCTGAAAGGCCACCCCTGGGGGTGTCTTACCCCCATGGTATTTTTTGTCAGGTAGTGAGTCATGCGTGTCCCAAGTTTGGTTGAGGCATTCCAGAGTTATACATACATACAGCCATTTTTAGATAGGTGATCCTTAAATCGCTTTGTTTAATTTTTGTTTTGTGTATAGGACACACACATATTACATATATAAAATAAATAGATGGTTACAGTACTTCTCAGAATCTTTCAAACTATAAAAAACTGCAAAAGTGGAAAGTTAAAGTGTGTTTTAATACGTAAGGGGACGTTACCCGTTGAAAAGCAAGACAGGAATACCAAACGTAAAAGTTACAAAAGGCACTAATAAAACTGGAAGAGTCTTTGAGTGTAGTTCTGAAGTTTTAGTACCAAAAACATCAAACAGGTAGTATATAAAATGTGGGTTACACATGGATAAGGAAACCACCGGTGCAGTTCCTAATGCTGTGATGATTTCAAGTTAGTGTGCCAGAAATAACTCCTCCCGCCACTCTTTTCAAGCCCTATGATTTAACAATTTCTCCCCTTTTTGTATTTCCCCCCCTCCCTTTTCAGCTATTGAAAAGTGCACAAGAGTAGACCTTTGCAGAATGGAACTTTGCTATTTTATTTTTTTTAAATGACCTGCGGTGAATAGAAGCATTATTTGGGGCAGGTTTAATCTTAAATGTTGGACACTCAGAAATCAGCCATCATTAAACAGCGTGAGATTTAAAACAACAGCAGAGTAACTGTGATCTGTTCCTAGTGGTTTAATCAAACACGGAGTTAATATCAATGCTATACGCTCCCCACGGGATGCAGTGATGAACTTGGCCGTGGATGGGAAATTGCTTTCCTGCCACGTGGAAGCTGCAAAGTCTGCCCCCCCTCAAAACCAGGGGCGAATGGGAGGGGGGGAATTCACTTGTGTTATTTATAACTTTCATTAGCTTTTCTTAAAGCTTCAGCAAAAGCCCCCTTATGCGTTAACGATTCCTAATTAAACCAGGTTGCAATCTGCCCTTGTATCCTCTGGGATTGAAGGTGGCTTATTCCTGTCTTGGCCCAACTGGAAGATGGGTTACGACAATGGAAATTCTCTTTTCAGGCGTTTATAGTCACAAGGATCCAAACATGTTCAGAGAGACTGGGAGAAAGACAGATTGAAAGTGAGAAAAAGAAAGACTGTAAGAGATGGGGCTGGGAGGGAGGAAGAAGAGACAGAAAGAAAGAGAGAGAAAATTACAGGTAGACTGGAATCTCAGTTTGTAATTCCTTGAGTCCAAAAACGCCCCTTGTACGCATGAATCCCTCAACCTCAAGATTTAGGCTTCCCATTCAAAGGCCTTGAACTTCCTAACCTTACAAGACTCTGACAATCTGGTGAATGGAATGCTTCTCTCCCCCCCCTCTTTCCAGCAGCCCCCTCTTCCAAGAAATAAATAAATAAAAAGTGGTCACAAAAGCCATCCCGTCAAGGTTTCCACTATCCAAAAATTCACTTCCAACCTTTTCACGGCCAGGGCGGCTGATTCCCCGCCCTAATGATTAGGCAGTCCTGAGTAATGTTGCCGCTTATAGTTCACGTAGTTCATGTAGTTCACGTACGCTGGCGTGTACCGTCCCGGGCTCCCTAAATCCGGAGAGAAGCTGCCGGCCGCTGCGTTATACTTCCCGGGGCTGTTCTTCCCTGGGCTGAAGTACGGAAGGTTTCGGGCAGGGCTGGCTTGGCCCCGGGGGAATCCTTTCAGGGAAGGGCTGGCCCACCTGTTGGGAAAAGGCAGCGGTTTGGTTAGAACCGAGGGGCAAAATTTGGGAAAAACTGCTTCTCTTAGTTTTCTGTACAGCGATTGGTCGTAAAGGGACTGTTAGAAAAAGGGAGCCAGAAAAAATGTCGCTGTGGCTTTTATAGATTATTTGTAATTAAGTGCAGGTCTTAGTAGGAAGTAATCAAAAGTTTCTTGACTGACAACAGAGAAAAATGCAAACATTGGTGTCTTTGTCCAAAATAAGGTTTCTCAACAACTCAGTGGTGGACCACTCACAACAGGTCACTTGAAGATGGGCGGACTTCCAATTCCCAGAACCGGTTGGGGCATTCTGGGGAGTTGAAGTCCACCCATCTTCAAGTGGCCAAGGTTGTGAAACACTGGCCCAGAATTGGTTCCAACACCCTTCCCTTGGCACCCAAAACGTTATCTGGAGGAGAAAACAGCTTTGTCCTTTCAAAAATGTATGTTGTCCCCCCCACCAACCGAGGGGAATAGGCAAAAAAACAAAAACCGAGTAGTAATTAATTTTAGTTCAGTATCTTTAGTTCAGCGCCACAAATTGGATTCTTAAGAAAGTAAGTCACCCGAGTAGTTTTAACTAGGGGGAAGAAGGCGAAAGAACAACAGACAACACTGTGCAGTGTAGCTTTTTACTCCCTGTATGCTAGAATGGATGTGACACCAACGCGAAGGGATAGCTGCTCCTCCCCCTGCCTAGTGAACCGTTTCATGCTTCCCGTAAGGTACCTTCGCCGTTCGGAAGCAGGGTAGGCCTGCACGGACTCGTTCCACTTGCAAATAGCAGGGTACCTCTGGGGGTCGATCTCTACGCCGAGTAACGCCATTAACACATCGTCGTCCCATTTTGACGGTTGATCCCTAAGCACAGGAGGAAAAAAGCTGGATTAAGGCAGCTGAGCACCACCAAAGGCAGCGGTTGATACTCACTAATCTCACAGAAATATTTCAGGATTTTTTTAAAAAAAAATAAAAACGTCTGGCCTTTTGCTGAGAGAGTGCCCCAATTGAGCAAGTGTCCCCTCGGATGACCCCGACGCAAATAAACAGCTCCTCCTAAAACTGGACAAGCTCTTTCAGCTGGAACAAAACTAAAGGAGCCGTGGTGGCGGAGTGGTTAGAATGCAGTATTGCAGGCCAATTCTGCTCACTGCCAGCAGTTCGAACCTGACTGGCTTAAAGTTGACTCATCCTTCCATCCTTGTGAAGTCAGTAAAACGAGGACCCAGGTTGTTGGGGGCCACAGGCTGACTCTGTAAACCGCTTAGAGGGGGCTGTAAAGCACAATAAAGCAGCCTATATGTGCTATTGCTATATCTGTTGCTTGTTAATTTTGTGCACATTTATCAATCACACCTGGCCAATAAAAATTCTATTCTAATTGGCCACAGTACTGAAGGACTTGCACAAAAAGATGCTTAAGGACTGAAATAACCCAGTGTCAGGATTTGCACAGCATAGACTAATCTAGAGAAGCAACCTAGAACTAAGAAGAAACTTCTTAACAGAACAATTAATTAGTGGAGCAACTTGCCTCAAGAAGTTGTGAATGCTCCAGCACTGGAAGTTTTAAAGAAGAGATTGAACAATCAAGAGATTGAATGCTTGCTAAATGAATTGTAGCAATAGCCCTTAGACTTCTCTACTGCTTCACAACCCTCTCTAAATGGTTTTTTGCAGTCAGTCTCCTTCCCCCATCAAGATGGGTCACCCACCTCAGGATGGAAAGCTGAGTTAACCTTGAGCCAGACAGGATCAAACTGCTGGCAGTGGGCAGAGTGAACTTGCAATATTGTATTCCAACCACTGTGCACCATGGATGGATGGAAGGAGGGAGGGAGGGCACTAGCAATAGCACTTAAGACAGGAAGGATTATATACTGCTTCACAGTGCTCTACAGCCCTTGAAGTGATTTATAGAATCAGCCTATTGCCCCCAACAATATGGGTCCTCATTTTATTAGAAATGTGGAAGAATGTTTGATAAAACTAGGACAGATGGAAGGCTGAGTAACCTTGAGCCTTCAAAGTGCTGAACTGCTTTAGCTGGCTGTAAACAGAATTACGTATTTTTTGGACTGTAAGACATACCGGTGCATAAGGTGCACCAAGGTTTTGAAGAGGTAAGTAAGGAAAAAAAAGGTTTTGTCCTTCCAGCCCCCAGAAGCACTCTGCAGGCCTCCCAAGCCCTCTGCATACTCAGTTCTTGCAAAAATTGGAGGCAGTAGTGGAACCTTGAGAGGTCAAAAATGGCTGTATTCTGTGTATAAGATGCACCAACATTTCCACACTCTTTTAGTGGGGAAAATAGTGTCTTATACTCTGAAAGATACAGTAGCCAGCAAGTACTGCATTCTAACCATTGCGCCACCACAGACCACCCACATGTGTTTAAAAGAACATTAAAAGTTAGCAGTCCTTAAAAACATTTCCTGATGTGTTTTTATTTTATTTTTTTTAAAAAATAAAATAATAAAATAAATAAAATTAAATAAAAAAATAAATAAAAATAAATAAACCATCAGAAAATGTTTATTTTTTATATTTGTTTTTTTTAAACAAAAAATAAAAAAATAAAAAATGAATAAAAATAAATAAAAATAAAACAAAAATAATTTTTTTTTAAAAAACCCACCAGGAAATGTTTCTTTTCTTTTCAAAAATAAAAATAAAAAACCCATCAGAAATTTGTTTATTTTTTATTTTATTTTTTTAAATAAAAATATATAAAAAAATAAACATTTCCTGATGGGTTTTTTTTGGTTTTATTTTATTTTTTTATTTTAAAAAAACAAAAAAAAGCAAAAAAATAAAATAAAACATTTCCTGATGTGAAGCCCACAAAGAAACCCCTTTCTCTACCCCAAGCCCCCTTTCATACCCTAAAAGGAACATCTGGTTGGTTTTCCTGTTCGAGGAAGGCGTTTTTAGCAAACCAGGAACGGACGTCTCGGTTTGTGATTCCAAAGCGCCCGGCGGCTTTCTCTCCGCGGGCCTGACCACCTCTGTTTCCGCCGAGGGCCCGGCTGCCTCTTGGGATTCCCCGTTTTCCTTCCTGCTTTTGCCATCCTTGTTCTTCCTGGCAGCTGCCCCTGCCTTAGAAAGCAAGGAGCCCATTTTAGGCAGCTGCTCCTCGCATTTCCACGTTTTTACCACCTGGTTCGGCTTGCCTGGCGAGCGTTCCCTCGACACATCTGGATCCTGGCAAGAGAGTTGATCAAATTTATCCATTAAGTTGGCAACGGGGGGCTGAAAGTTTTCTTCCTGGCTGGGATGCCTCCTGTGGCTTCCTGTCCTATCATCACTAGTGCCCGGACTGCAATATCCATTTTTACTGACGGGGTCTCCTTTTTCGGGCGGCCGGCTGGGGGTTTTTGTCCTTGGCATGATAGCCGCCGTATGTTCCATGGACAAGATGTCGCACTTGGCGCTTTCAAAGGTACTGATGGTCGGTTCATTGGGGGCTATGACGGGGCTGAAATTTCTGGCCGCGTTTTGCCTGTTTTTGACTTCTTCCAAACTCATGTCGTCGTCATCGAGAAATGCGCCAACAGAGACAGAATTACAGTTTTTGCTTTTACCTGTAACGTCAACAAAAATAAAAACTGTGTTCAAAACAATATGCTACAATTGCTGTGTCATACAAGTAAGAGTTTAGAGACTTGGAATGAAGCTTGGTTCAAAAGGTCTGACTGATTGGAAAACTATAGTTAATTATTCTTTTATGAAACAATATTTTCTGGTATTGACGCTACAACACACAAAGTTTAGTTCTGTTGAAAACAGTCTTACTCCGAATTAGAAAATTAACTAATTAGAAAATTAAAAATTGGTAACGCCAGTACCACCAATGCTTATTAACCAGGGGTGGGCAGCTAATAACCCCTTTGTCAGGGCTGTTTTTTCCAAGACGCAACTGGACTTTCTGTCTGTTCTTTGAAGGCATTGGACTTCTCATCCAAGAAGCTACCTGAGCTCTAATTCAGATGAGAAGCAAAAGGTCTTTAAAGAAAAACCACAAAGTCCAGTTGCCCGGGGGGGGGGGGGGGAGAAGCACCTTTGGGACAACCGTGACCTGGATGACTGAGAATTTCCATAGACATTTAATAACCCCATTTATGACCTGCAGACTTCAACTCCCAGAATTCCCGAGTCAGCCACTGAATTCTGGGAATTGAAATCCACAGGTTGTAAAGGGCCATTTTGTACTCCACCAGCTAGGTTTCTCCTGGGACTTTTCTAAGCGTTAGCAAGTTTGGCTAAATTTGCTTTGGAGGTTAAGCTATCCATTTAAACCACCCAACCAAGGTCCCTTGCCTTTTCAGCCTTCAATCTTACCATGAGGCTGTGGAAGTTTGTTGTGAGCCTCGTTTTCTCCTAGCTGAGCATTATTGCTCATTTCCTGTTGTTGACTCAGATGGTCTTCTAGGCGTCCTAGTCCCTCCTGGGAAGACAGGTCAACAAAACAGCCCAGGAATTCCCAGTATTCGACCCACGGGAACCCCTGCTCATGCGCTAACTCCCTGCAATAAATGAGACAGAAAGAAATCATTTGGGATGGTATGAAATTAATGTTGGCGACAAATTCACACTTTTAAAAAAATGATCCACCTCAGGACTGCACTTCAACACAAAAACTATCCCACACCTACAGTTTTCTGGTTTGTTGCAATCACACACTAAAATGCCAGTTTGTTTTATGCACTCATAGAATCATCAGGAAAACCAGCCAACCAACCCAACCCCTTTAATATTACTGTATTTGTTGCCCCCAAAAGAAAATCATGCCAAATTTCAAAAAAGTCACAACGAAAGATCAGGAAAATAACGAAGTAAAAAATACAGTGAGATAGATTTAAAAAACCACATGTAAGTTCCAGTTTCCAAATGAGCCAACTCAAAAAAGTATGACATGACACTGAATGATAATAATTTTTTTAAAATCAATTGTTTCAAAAAGCAGGACTGCTGAATACACAATGTTTAAGCCTCACAGACTCATCCCAATACATTTTATTTTCAAAAGAAAACATTCCAGGTAGTCCTTGACTTAACAACCACAATTTTGAGCTCAAACTTCCTGTTGTAAAGTGAGACATTTGTTAAGTGAGCTTTGTCCCACTGGCAATCTTTCTCACCACGGTTCGTAAGTGAATCGTGCTGTTCTTAAGTAGCATAGTTGTTCTGGACTTTGCTTGTTAGAAAGTCATAAAAGAGGATCATCATATGACCCCAGGACACTGCATCTGTCAGTCAGTTGTCAATTCTCTGAATTTTGGTCACAGATCTGTGGGGATGCTGCAAAGATCATGACTATGAAAAACATTCCATATTTGTCAGAGTATAAGACGCACCATTCCCCCTTCAAAGGAGGGTGGAAATGTTGGGTCCATCTTATACACCGAATATAGCCATTTTTGGCTTCCAGAAGCCCTGGTTGAAAAATGGCTCATTTTTCGCAAAAATTGGGGCATTTCTGCCTTCCTCAACCCACCAAAAGCATCCTGCAAGCCTCCCAAACCCTCTGCATGCCATTTTTCACAAAAACAGGTGAAAAATTGGTCTCTTTTTGAAAAACATGGGGTGTGCAGAATGCTCCTGAGGGCCGGGAAGGACAAAAACCTTTCTTTCTTACTTACCTCTTTGAAATGCATCTTATACACCGGTGCATATTATAGTCCAAAAAATACAGCAAGTCACATTTTTTTTCAGTGTCGTTGTAACAGTCATTAAATGAGCTGTTAAGTCAAGGACAACCTGTATTGTAGTTAGGAATGTTTCATGGTGATGTGTCAAACCACAGAGAAGTATTTAAAAGGAAACGGCCACCATCTGAAACACTTAATCTCTGCAATAAATGGTCTGTTCAGTTTACAGATACACCGTGTGCATATAATAATAATAATAATGATTACTTGCAGCTCTTGCTAGTCTATTTGGTGCACATGCTTGCTTTAAAGGCTTTTTACATGTTTCATGTTGAAGCCCAACTCCTCCCCTGCCTTTGGCCACCTGGCTTCAGGCACCGAGTCTGAAATACCTTCCAACTCGCTCGACCCCTCTTTCCAAATCAGATTTTCGGACGTGGTAGAAGTAGTCTGCCCTCTCGCGAGGTGGAGTCTTCCAAAGCCTGCGGAAATCTTCTGCCTGCCAAAAGGGAGAGGAGAGATGAAAAGAACAAAATCCCTACTTTTCCAGCCAGCTGGCCCTGATACTTCAAGATAAGCAGTCCCATGCGGGCGATTTATGGACCTGCGTTTTACTCTCAGGGTAGCTGTTCTGCCCCAGCTACAGACAACCAAGAACGCAGCACATACAAAGTCTGTACAAACACTTACTTTACCAATTAAGGACTATTAATGAGCTTCTTAGTAGCTGTCAAACACAAATACAATTTAAAGCAGTCTTTTCTGAACACCGGCTGTCAATTCAACTTCATTAACAGCCAGCACGAGTCCACGAAATAATAATTCTGAGTAAACAGTTTTGTAGATAGCAGCAATCTTACGGTGGTTGGCAAAATGTGGGACACAACAGTAGCACAGCCCTGACTCTTCAATTGTTATTCATATAATAATATTGTTAAAGTTACTGCTATTAACTTATGCACAGGCAGCCACTTGGCGAGCATTTGAAGTTACGACAGCACTGGGGGGAAAAGGGATTTGTGACCGTGTTTCACACACAACCGTTGCAGCATCCCAGTGGTCAGGTGATCAAAATTTGGATACCTGGCAACTGGCTCAAATTTATGACAGATGCGGTGTCTTCTGTGTGTGTTTGTGTGTGAAGTGGGAGGGAGAAAGCCGATCCGCCCAGTGGTGGCAAGAAAGGTCATAAAACACGCTGAACTGTCTCGCTAAACAACAGAAAGGTTGGGCTCAACTGTGGTCATATGTGGAGGACTACATGTACACCGTCTACCCAGCCAACCTCCAGGCCTGCTTCATTTTTAGATATAGCATCTTCATCCTAGTTTCACAGTCCCACAATAAAAAAATATATATTTACAATCCTGTCTTCCCTTAATTGGGGATAGAGTCAGGGCGACCTGTAGACAGCGGAGCGTTTACTGGCTGGATACCTTTCCTGACACCTGTGTGGTGTTCACAGCAGATATTTCCTCACTGTGCCCTGAGAAACAACTGCCTAAAAAACACCTGGGATTTAACCCTCCACCTTCTGAGTGGGGAGTGTGACTCTTCACCACTAAGCCCTCATGCGCCTCATTTTCAGAGTCTTGCAATATGCCATCGAAACAGAAGGCAGCGCTTCAGCGAAGAGTCCCTTCGCTCTCCTTACCTTGGAAGGACTCAGTGGCCCCGCGTAAGCCCTCACTGTCAGCATGGGATCTTTGGGGCTGCCGAAGTATCTGGGAAGAAGCGAAGAAGCCAGCGGGCTGCTGTCCGTTTGATCTGGGGACCAGGGGGCACCAATCATGGGCGAAGTGGCGTTATCTTCCGCTCTGAAGAGGGGCACGTAACACTGACCTAGTTCACAAAGGAACAAAAGGGATATTCAGGTAGGGAGCCTCCAAGGAACCGGTAGAATTTCCTACACATCTGCCACCCATCTCTGCTGCTGGTGTATGAAACATTTCCCAACTTCATCACTGCCTGCAGATTTTAAAAAATATATTTATTTGCTTAAATACAGCTGATTTGATTATCAGTTTGGTTTTTTTTTAAAAAAAGAATTCTACATTAAATATCCTTTTTGGTCTTGTGTTGTGCCATTTGCTTTTTGAACTGCCCCAATGCCAGCATGGTAGAACAATGCCCCCAAAACCGGCAATGTAAAATACGAACCTTCTAAGTATTCCCCGATTTTTGCTTTCAGATCTGCCGATTTATTTTTGTTCCTTTCACAGATGACCTGTTAGGCAAGAAGGCGTAAGGTGTATTAGTTAAGCTAAGTTGCTTCGGGTTTTGGACTTAAAAGGGGAACTTAGGTATAAAGCAGCATTTCACAGCCATGGCAACTTTTGAGATTTGTGGACTTCAACTCCCAGAATGCCTCAGTTCAGCCATGTGGATTTCAATTGCCAGAATGCCTCAGCCAGCATAGCTGAACTGAGGCATTCTGGGAGTTGAAGTCCACAAATCTCAAAAGTTGCCGAGGGATAAAGTGTTTTTAATGTGAAATCAAGACATTTTCTGACATGCTCTGAATGCAACTTACATCTGCTGGAGTTTGATTGTATTTATTTTTGGGATTCTTTACAATGCCCGGATGGGAAGCAAGAACACTGACCACATCTGGATTCCCAAACTTGCAAGCGAAGTGCAGCGGTGTATCAAATACCTACAAAAAAAATAAATGTATGAATAATCCATTATTGTACACTGTTCCTTTACGGATTGGGTGGTTCTGCTTTCCCAAAATAGTTTCTATTCTATTCTAAAATTCTATTTTAGAGACAATAGCAATGGATTCTTGAGGCCCATAGAAACAAGCAAGAGAGAATGTGGGAAGACAAATAATAAATATTAGACCACTCTCCTTCAATTTAGAATGAGGCATTTCAGGTGAAAAGCTTTTGATCACAGGCCTATATTTTCAGGACTACGTAGACTAGTATCCATTCAGTCGTATCCAACTCTTGACGATTCTGTGGGGCAGGTTTCTCTACATCGTCCAATCTTGCACTAATTTTTTCAGCTGTTCTATGAACTGGCTGGAGGCAACTTTGATGGTGTCCAGCCACCATGTTCTTTGTGCTGTGGCCTGTTGGCCACCAACCCCTTAAGCAGCTAAATCAGAGTAGGCGTTGGGGGAGTCAGGGCCAGCCTCAAGGCAACCTGAGAACTCCAAGGGGGAAGAGGGAATGGAGGTGGCAGAGAGAAGGAGACAGAGGCGAAGCCTGGGCCGTCCGTCAGCCCTCAGATGGAGAGTCAACAGCCCCCAGGTCTAGAGGTGGCTGATGAGGAAGAGGAAGAACAGCTGGGTCCAGTGGCTGACAGGCAGATGTGCGGAAGACAGAGGAGAGGAGAGCAGTGGAAATCTATGGGCCTGTCCTTGGGATGGAAGAGCCACCATTGTTAGCGAGGCCCCACTCTAGGTCTGGGGGCAAAAGGCAGGCGGCGGAGATGACTAGGTCTGGTGGACAACTATTCATCTCCCTGCTGGACAGACTTGTTAGAGAGAGAAACTTTTTAGAGGGTCTGCTGGCGCTCCTAATAAACAAATGATTTAACTACAGAGGGTTTGTCATGTTTGGCAGCCACTTTGGTGGCCTGGTTTCCTTTTACTGCTGACTCTTCCAAACATCGAACTGCTTCCTCCAATGAATTCCCACATGGCCAAAGTAAGTGAGAGGCAGTTTTGTTTTGCCTTCCAGCGACATGTCTGGTGTTATGGAGAACACTGTACCAGGCAGATTCCGGCTGACACGAGTAGCACTTTTCCACTTAAATTCATAGATGGAATTTACCACCACTATCTTTCACCGATTTCCTAGAATTAAATGGGAACGGTTCCGCTAAACAAGCAAGATGGGTGGCGTTAGCATCCTTTATCTTTTCACAACCCCATCATCCCTTCTGAGCTGGAGCCTGGGCAACTGAATGGAGCTGGGAGAGTGTTTTAATGGCCAGATGCTCTTCCTGTTGCCAATATGGAGCTTTGTTCAGCAGATATAGTCTCATGTGCCTCTACTAGGATCGAACTCACAGCCTCCTGACTATGTGAGGCAAGAGTTTCATCACTAGGTCATGGCACCATTCCTTTGGGTGGGATTCAAAGTGTTGGTTATGACCTTTAAAGCCCTACATGGCAATGGACCAGATTGCCTCCGGAACCGCCTGCTACCGCACGAATCCCAGCGACTGATAAGGTCCCACAGAATTGGCCTTCTCCTGGTCCCGTCGACTAAACAATGTCTTTTGGCGGGCCCCAGGGGAACAGCCTTCTCTGTGGCGGCCCCGGCCCTCTGGAACCAACTCCCCCCGGAGATTAGAATTGCCCCCACCCTCCCTGTCTTTCGTAAACTACTCAAGACTCATTTATACCATTTATACAAATCCAATAAATAATAATAATAATAATTATTATTATTATTATTTATTTATTTATTTATTTAGATTTGTATGCCGCCCCTCTCCGCAGACTCGTATAAATAAATAAACTGAATGGATCTCGGTTCTAAGTGGAGATGGGTCTGGCAGCATCTTTGAATGTGTCATAGATGGGCCCTTGGAAAGGAACAGGGTTTACTGCGAATATTTCGGCATGAAAGCCGAGGGAGGCTCACCATTTTATCTGGCGTATTCAGATAAAGGTCCACTATGTAACTGATGCGCTTCTCCAACATGACGGTGTCGTCGTCAGGATACATCAGCCGCATGAATTCTGGGTTTTCCAGAGTGTCCAACAGCAGCCGGCAAATGCCGGGTTGATTCTCTTTGGCTGCCACATGCATGACGTTGTACCGACACCCCTCCTAGAAAAAGAACAGAGGTCTTCACCATTTTGGACTCCTGCGCTCCAACATAAACATAAATTTCTTCTTAGCCTCCCAGGCTAATTCTCCAGGCTCTACTATCAGCCTCAAAAATTAGCTGATAAAGAGAGACTGGATGTCACACCTCATAGGGTGTGTTGGGTGTAGTGGTTAGGGTCTTGGCCTAGAAACAAGCTGACTGGGAGTTCTAGTCTCACTTTAGGCACAAAAGCCAATTGGTTGATTCCAGGCCAATCACCAGGTGGCTGGGAATTCTAGTCTCACCTTAGGCATGAAAGCTGGCTGGGTAACTTTGTGCCAGTCCCTTTCTCTAAGCCTAATCCAATTCACAGGGTGGGTGGGTGGGTTGGTGTGTGGGGGCGGGAATAGGAGGGAAAAATACACCTTGAGTTATTTGTAAAGATGATAAAGGTGAGATATAAATAAAGAAATACATCGCTCTTATTGCAAGACTGGCCCACAAGGCAGCGACACATTTCCCTGAATATATCGTGTCTGGATGGGAGAGGAAGAAAAGGGGATCTTGTTTGTCCTGCAGCTGGGAATAGCCAAGGCACCTTTGTTTTGTTTTTTTTTACCTGGACAATCGTTGGATTGTCCCCAGAGCCGATGAGATAGCGAGGATTACTCCAGATGAGCTCTAAGAAAGTACTTTCATCTCCTTTCTCCACGGCTTTGCGAAGCTTTGCAGTCAGATCCTGGGTACGAGGGCTTTTGTAACTGTTGGCTCTTTCTTTACTAACCGTTTCCAGTTCGGGAGAGCACAAACCATCTGTTAAAAAGATTTAAATAGCATTGTGCACACTCTTGATGCAACAGAGACTCACAAGCACACATTGGCTTTTGGCAAAATGCGAACTTCTGCATACAAAGGTCTGAAATGGCTCCCGTTAGCTTTTGGCTCATAGGTCAACTTTGCAGTGTGAATTTTAAATTTTTTAATTTTTTAATCACTAAGGCAGGCCTAAGCATCTGCGGTCCTCCATAATAGGATTAAATAGTAACTTTCAGCATTCTTACTCCCTATGTAGAAAGTAAGCCTACGAAACAGATCCAACTGCTGGGCTCACCTCTATTAGCCTCTCTCAAGATTCAGTGGCTGCTCTTTTTTCATAACGTTGCAAGTTCTTTTTTAAAGCACAGCCCATCCTTCTCTATAGTAATACCCTGCAATAAGGCCCAGCGCTTATTTCAGGGTTCAAAAAAATATAACACTTTTTTTCTTATTTTCGGGGGGAAACCTGTTTTTAAAGCAGTCTTAAGTTTAAAGTCTAAAGCAGTGGTTCACAACCTTTCTAATGCCGCAACTCCTTGATACAGTTCTTCATGTTGTGGTGACTCCCAACCATAAGTCTAAAGCCAATTCTCCCAACAGAGCTTTAAGCTGATTGGCAGGAAGGTCAGAGGGACACACATACACCTGTAAACGTCTGATTGGTCGGATTGTAAAAATATGTTCCAAGGCACAGAATAGAAGCTTTAGTTCCTAACACCATGGGAAATTTGTCTTTTCCCATGGTCTTAAGCGACCTCTGAGAAACGGTTGTTAGACCCCCCAAAGGGGTCCCAGCTCCCAGGTTGAGAATCACTGGTCTAAAGGTTCCCCTGCACCTGTGTGATAGTCGTTCCTGACTCTAGGGGGTCATGCTCATCTCCATTTCAAAGCCGAAGAGCCAGCTCTGTCCAATGACGTCTCCGTGGTCATGTAGCTGGAATGATTAAACGCCAAAGGCACCCGATACGCTGTTACCTTCCCACCAAAGGTGGTCCTTATTTTTCATGTGCTTTCCAACTGCTAGGTTGGTAGAAACTGGGACAAATAATGGGAGCTCACCCTGTTACACGGCGCTAGGGATTTGAGCCGCTGAACTGCTGACCTTTCGATCCAAAAGCTCAACTTCTTAGTCACTGAGCCACTGCATCCCCATAAACCAGTCTAAACGCCATTTAACTCTAAAAGCCCCGGTGGAACACACTTAAGCCTCTCACTTACCTCTGCTGAAGGCCGAACAGACTTTGACAGGAGACAGAGAAATGGCAGACTTGTTTGGAGACGGGAAGTAATCGCATACACCTTTGGCAAATTTCTCTGCATCTTCTCTGTTTGGGAAAGCTTTAAAACGTGACCCCTTAATCATTTTTACAGCTTGCAAAGCTTCCTTTTTGTCCTCATAGACATGTACCCTTTCTTTTTGGGGGGGGGGGAGGAGAAAAAACAACAGCAGTGAAGTAAATTCATTTCTGATGAAAACAGAAGACAATGCCAAGTTAAGAAATATATTCCTCTACTTTTAATCCCAAATGTTTATACAATGGAGACTGACAGCAGAAAACACTCAGATCAATTACGATAAATTTGCTTTTTGGTGAATTTTACTTTGGGGGAGGGAATTTTTCCCAGGGCCTTCCATCTAACGGATTAATTCTACTCAAAACTGCAAAGAGGTAATTAAATCAATACTGGAACGGAGTTAAAATCATTTCACTTAAATTATGATGCAACGTTGGGTTGTTTTTTCATCAGCAAGTCAATTTTGTTCCTTGAGAAACTAAACAACCTTTTGAAAGGAACGGAATTTGCTTAAAATTGTGGCTTGAAGTCAGAGACAACATTTTAAAAAGCGATTAGATTTACAGTGTATGTTTTCATGTCCTCCGGCACTGCTGTAAGGGGCCTCTCAAAGAATCCGTTGCATCTTCTGGGGCCTTGTTATTTCTTCCATTTCTGTTCAATATTTTATAGTTCCAGAACAGGTTGTAATTAACAGCTTGATCTTATCTTGTTTGGAACAAACCAACCCTTAATTCAGAATTGGGAACTCAGCCTGAAGGGCCAATTCAGGTAAGAGCTAAAAACTGGAAGGAGAAAAAAAGGCACCAGTCCCTAGAAAAATCAGGCAAGATGGGATTTAGCCTCTGGGACTATCCCTGAATTCAGCAAACTGAAGATTGCCAGTTTTGTATGTAACAAACAACTGGGCTCCTTTTAACAAGAGAAATAAATCTTTGTAATTCCAAAAACTGTTGTGGTTAGCTCTGGCCCAGCTCCTGACCCGAAGACTATGGATGTGGGGGAGACATCCACATGCTGCAGGCCTGTTTTGCCCCCGGTGGAATCTGATGATGAAGGCTCCTCTGATCAAGAAGACATGAGTAACAGGGAGGAGGAGAGTGTGGCAGACAGCTCAGAAGGAGATCAATTATCTAGCTCCTCCTTGGATTCAGAACAAGAATTAATGATACAGCCACGCATGCAGAGAGCGATGCATAGGCAACAACAACTGAGAGATTATTATCAAAGAAAATGAGGCCACCTGTGGTTGGGTGGGGCTGTGGTAATTAGTGAGGCTGCTATAAATAGCAGCCTGTGGGTTTGGCCATTGTGGAGGATTATCTGATCTTTGTGTTTCATGACTGCTTTACTGACTTTTACCTTTTGTGTGCTGATTTTTCCCCGCTTTGAAACTAAACCAGACCACAGTGTGTTTCACTTTGTGAAAGAAGAAGGACTGCGAATTGCCTCACAGCTGCAAGCTAAGTATCACAGAACTGATAAGGGACTTGTACAAATTACCAGTTTGTTTGGAGACGAGTGCTCTTTGCTATACCAAAAGAGGGCTTGGTGTAAGTGAATTTTCATTATAAAGAACATTGTTTTGAATTTTCAAACGCGTGTGTCTGAAATTTGTACCTGTGAATTTTTGGGAGGATTCTACCAGAGAGCCCGACAGAACAAAAAACAAGCAAGGTGGTAACGGGTAGGAACAGAGGCAGCTTGCAAGCTCAAGATTCATGCTGGGTCATCTCCTTCCTCTTAAAGCTTATACAAAAACCAAACGTCTTTGGAGAGGGGCAGCATACAAATCTAATAAACTATAACTATAATCTATTAACTATCATTAATATCTCCAGCTATTCTCTTTGGAAAAGAAACACACACACACACACCAGTATTTTTGTACTCCAAATCAGGGGTGAACCGGTAGCGGAAATTTTGAATAGTTCAGAGAACCTGCAAATACCACCTCTGGCTGGGCCCAGAGTGGGGTAGGACTGGAGATTTTGCAGTATCCTTCCCCTGCCATGCCCAAGTGACGGCTATAGAACGATAATGGGGAAAAAAATATTTTCACCCCTGCCCCAAATTTTCCAATTTTGCATGGGTGGGGGGAGAGAGAGAGAAACACGAGCCACCAAACAAATTCAAAATCATAATCCATAAACATTAAGCTCTGGGCACCACATCGATCGTTGAATATGCAGCACTGCTATTTTTATGCCAAGTATTCATTGCTATCACACTAAAAGGTCTCGTCCAGCGGCCATTTCTTCTCAAGCAATTCAACCAGGATGGCGCTGCGTGCACATTAAGCGCGGGAAATCGATGCCCTCCTGTTGAATTTTTAATTTGCAGGCCATAAGAAAGCCATCTATTAAGCCTCGCTGACATTTGTCTCACATGAAGGAGTCTCAGACTCAAGGCAGCTAACCGTCTGCTGTCTGTTCCTGCAGTTGTGCTGCAGAAAGTCAGATAATGTTGGGACTGCAAGATCCATCAGAACCAAGCAGCCTGGCCAATTTCAGGGAGTTGTCAAAAGTTACTGGAGGGAGGGGAGGGGGGGAGGGAAGATGTGTTTACACAACAGCTACCGTGTTTCCCCCAAAATAAGACCCTCTCTGTCTGTCTGTCTATCAATCTATCAAACTATCATCTCTCTCTCTCTCTCTCATCAATCTATGTATGTATGTATGTATGTATGTATGTATGTATGTATGTATGTATGTATGTATCTATCTATCTATCTATCTATCTATCTATCTATCTATCTATCTATCTATCTATCTATCTATGTCTCCCTGAAAATAAGAGAGTCTTAATTTTTTGAGCCCTGAAATAAGCCCTTGGCCTTACTGCCATGTGCTCAAAAGCCTGTTTGGACCAGGGGATGTCTTATTTTGGGAGAAGGAGAGTCCTCGACTTGCGACAACTGAACCCCAACTTTCCATTACTGAGCAAGGCAGATGTTTAAATGTGTTTTGCCTCATTTTGTGACCTGTTTGGCTATAGCTAGTCTTCGGAATAGCAGCATACAAATCTAATAAATAAATAAATAAATAAATAAAAATAAATAAACTATTACGTGAATCAAGCAGTACAAGGTTTCCTCCAAGGACTCCGCTTGTCGGAAGTCAACTGGGAAAGTGGGAAATGGTGATCACAGGGCCCTGGGATGCTGCAAGCATCATAAATATGAGTCACTGCCTGGTGTCTGCATTTTGATCACATGACCATGGGGGAACGCTGCGACAGTCTTAAGTGTGAAAAATGGCCATAAGTCACTAAATGGATGATTGTCCCAAAGGTGCTTTTTCAAGCAGCAGCTGGACTTGGATTTTCTTTGAAGACGTTTTGCTTCCCATCCAAGAAGCTTCTTGAGATCTGACTGGCTCGTGGGGAATGGAAGGATTTATGGTTCCTTGCAGGCAGCTGGTTGGCCTCAATAACCCTTACAAAGGATGCAAAGGACCAGCTGCAAGGAATAATCAATCCTCCTATTCCCCACCATCCAGTCAGAGCTCAAGAAGCTTCTTGGAGGAGAAGTGAAACGTCTTCACAAAGAAAAACAAAGACCAGTCCAGTTGCCTCAAGAAAAAAGCATCTTTGGGACCTGGAAGACTAAGAATCTCCACAGACATTTAAACGAATGGTTGTAAGTTGACTGTTAACGAAGGAGGCCTTGAAGGGACCTATTTCGAGCATACCGTATTTTTCAGAGTATAAAACGCACCTTTTCCTCCACTAAAAGAGGCTGAAGTTTTGGGTGCGTCTTATACACCAAATGTAGGGGGGTTTTTGAAGGTATTTCCCCCCAGCCCTAATGAGATGCTAATGATCTTCCCAGCTTGGAGAATTTTTTAATTCCCCTGAAGTTTGTTCCAGCCCTAAGTCTTTGCAGGCTTGTTTTCATTCCTACTTCCACTGAAGATAGAAACATAGAAACATAGAAGTCTGACGGCAGAAAAAGACCTCATGGTCCATCTAGTCTGCCCTTATACTATTTTCTGTATTTTATCTTAGGATGGATATATGTTTATCCCAGGCATGTTTAAATTCAGTTACTGTGGATTTATCTACCACGTCTGCTGGAAGTTTGTTCCAAGGATCTACTACTCTTTCAGTAAAATAATATTTTCTCATGTTGCTTTTGATCTTTCCCCTTGTTCTTGTGTTCACTTTCCTATTAAAAACACTTCCCTCCTGAACCTTATTTAACCCTTTAATATATTTAAATGTTTCGATCATGTCCCCCCCCCTTTCCTTCTGTCCTCCAGACTATACAGATGGAGTTCATGAAGTCTTTCCTGATACGTTTTATGCTTAAGACCTTCCACCATTTTTGTAGCCCGTCTTTGGACCTGTTCAATTTTGTCAATATCTTTTTGTAGGCGAGGTCTCCAGAACTGAACACAGTATTCCAAATGTGGTCTCACCAGCGCTCTATATAAGGGGATCACAATCTCCCTCTTCCTGCTTGTTATACCTCTAGCTATGCAGCCAAGCATCCTACTTGCTTTCCCTACCGCCTGACTGCACTGTTCACCCATTTTGAGACTGTCAGAAATCACTAGATGATTTTTTTTCAGCCCTAACCAGAAGATAAAAGAATATGTTTGATCAGACTAAGGACGCCAGCCAGATGAATACCTGGTAGGTAGATCCCCCCCCCCCCCCCCTATTTTCCTCCTCCCAAACTAAGGTGTGTCTTACACTCTGCTGTGTCTTATACTCAGAAAATACAGTATTTTTCAAAGAAACTCTTACCATTTCTGGTCAGTACGTCATCGTACACTGGGCACACCCCGTAGTAGAGCAGAGGCTCCTTGGAGGGATTCTGGGAACTAAGGGGAGAGCCACTGGCTTCACGCAGCAGTGCTTCCTCCTCGGGAGGGTTCAGGCCCAGGCTGTAGCCAAAATCACCCTCCTCGGCAGAGGCGGCAAAGTGGCCATTTGTTTTTCCAGATTCTGGCTGGTTCCCATCAGTCGCAGCATTTCCAGGGATGCCATTCGGAAAGGGAGCTGTGGTGTCGGAGGGTCCTTGCTGTTCCCATAAAGCCTGGGCCAATCTTTTTTCAAAAATGGCCCTCGTGGTTAAGGTGATGGGCCCGCATTTCAGGCCGGCTTTGACGATCTCGTCTCTCAGCTCATCAGGGTTCAGTTCTTTTAATCGGGAGAAGATGTCATCCATTGTTATCCTCCCTGTAGGGGGGGGGGGGGAGCAGAGATCATAGATAATTAGATAGTCCTTGGTTTACAACAGTTGGGCAAAATTCACTTAACAGATGTCTTGCTTGGAGATAGAAATTTTGGGCTCAAGTAGAGGACTACCTGCATGATTAAAAAGCTGTGCAAATAGAGGCAGAGTCAAAAGAAGTATTGGTCCGCTATGTTACACATTGATAGGATTAGTGTTTTTCAACCTTGGCAACTTTAAAATGCAAGGACTTCAACTCCCACAGTTCCCCAGCCAGCATGCTGATGGAGTTACACCCCGCCCCCCAAAAGCAGCGGTCACCAACTGGTAGTCCATGGACCATTGCAGGTCTGCAAGAACATTTTGGAGATCCACAAGAGAAAATATTTGCATTTTTTATGTTGCACTAAATCAGGGGCCCTCAAACTATGGACCCTGGGCCGGATACGTGCAATGAACATTTGTGTTGCTGAAGAGTCTCCCTCCTTTGAGGTCTTTTTGTGCGGGTTGGAGGGGGGGGGGCAGAAATTCCAACTTGGAGTCTGATTCAGCCTCCTGGTGCGAAGGCTGGAGGGAAGCGTCACTGGTGTCCAAGAGCCACAGGGCCTTGTTCCAGTGGGACTGCATCACGGCCTGGAACTGGCTAACCATCTCAGCCTGCTGAGCCTCCAGGTGCCGGTACCTGGTCTTGCACTCCCACAGGCCTTCCCTTTGCTTGGAAAGCCTATGGTCCTAGTCCTCAGTGAGGTGCTTCTGCTGAGTGACATCGAGCTAGTCACACCCAACCAGTCCCATGATCACCTAGCCACGCTCACTCAGCCGGTCATTAGGCAGATGATATTAGTGGTCCGTCGGATTTAAAATTATGAATTTAGTGGTCTCTGAGGTCCAAAAGGTTGGTGACCCTGCCGTAAAGCAATGTGTCTACTTATGGACATCATACTTAAAAGAAAGACTCAGGAAAAAAACCCTCTAGCTAAGAGCAGTTTGATAAGCTTGGTTAATCCGCTCAGAGTCTTCGGAGAGGGGTGGCATGCAAATATAATAAATTATTATTATTATTATTATTATTACATCTGGCTTGAAATACATTTAATAACTAATTAATTAAACAAGTTCAATCTTCAAAGTTACTGTACTTTAAAAAAAAAAAAAGCAGATCAGATCATTAATCTATTTCTGTTTTAGCACAGGATCTAATGTTAGCAGCAAGCATGCTGAGAATTATTCTAAATCTTAATCATTAAGCATCTGGCAGAATGCTTAAATCCACTTCTTCCCCCTTATTTAAAAATAGAACCAAGTAAGAGAAAAATCTCAACCGTAAAAGGAAAGCTGCTGTTAAGGACTGGAAATAGACATAAACAGAGCATTTCAAGGCAGTAAGAATATTGGATATATTGATTTTAACCAATATTTTAGAAAAAACAATTGCTATAAGTTTCCACAAAATCATGGATTTTGAAAGCGGGATGGTTTCTTTTAAAATGGAAAATAAATTGGCCCCTCTGGCCATGAGATTCTTTTACAGATTTATTTCCTCTGCATTGTTTCAAATTGAAGAAACTGATGCGAAAGAAATGCTAATTTAACATGTATTTAGCACCTTCTTAGGACGCCTAAATACTTTAGGAGATTTTTGCATTCATACAGAATACTTTGCATTCAATGGAATTTGAATACTGTTAAGAGAGGTTGACATCTTTGCAAATATTATTGTTGATCACAAATAGAGAATATCATACAATAAAATAGTTTTAATCAAAATATATAAATACACATTGCTTTCATGTCATTGATCCCATTAGGTGCAACAGCAAAATCAATATCTAGAAAGCAAACCCTTTACTAGTGACTCAAGCAGTCTGAATAAATATTTCTTGGGAACTAATTTCACCAGGGAACTAAGATTTGGGTTTATATCTAAGCATGTTTGACTTTTCCAGGAAAAAGTAAAGGCTTTCATATAAAACCAAAACAAATACGAGAACAGAACTATTGTAACTATCCTTATGCACTCGTGATTTTTGTCTTTATTATGCTTATATGTTACCAAATCTAAACAACCCTGTTTAACGAGTCTAAGAATCTAAATTGGAACTACCATAGAGAGAGTCTGTTCTTTTTGCTTTAAAAATTCTGCATTTCCATATGAATATCCTTTAAATAAGAAGTTCCTCAGAATTATTTGACATTTAGGCAGCTCTATCTGCCTACATAGTGATAGTCTGTGCATCCCCAGATACCCAAAATAAATATAGCCTAGGAATCCACAGAGGGGGACCAAGTGAGGGCACAGGCATCCTGACAACTGGCAAATGATGCAATTTGTGTAGTTGCATCAGATGTCATAATTGCCATCCTTTTGCATCGGAGGCTGGTCCTGGGTGCTGCTGCAGGATACAAGAAACAAGAGGAGGAAAAGGAAAGGGTAATTTTATGTCACTTTTTGATAGGCGCCATTTTACGTAGTGTATTTTGTTTTGTATTCCACTTTTATTACTTTTATAAAACCCCAAGGCAGCAAACTTATCCAATACATCTCCTTCCTCTTATTTTCACCATGATAATAACCCTGTGAGGCGGGTTGGGCTGAGAAGAGCAACTGACCCAAGGTCATTCAGGCTGCTTTCATGCCTAAAATGGGACTAGAACTCTCAGTCTCCTGGTGATTGGCCCAAAGTCACCGAGCTGACTTTCATCCCTAAGGTAGGATTAGAACTCCCAGACTCCTGGTGATTGGTCGGAAATAACACAGCCTTAAGGCAGGCCTAGAATTTCCAGACTCCTGGTGATTGCCCAAAGTTACCCAGGTGCCTTTCATGGCTAAGATAGGACTACAACTCACTGTCTCCTGGTGATTGGCGCAGTCACCCAGGTGCCTTTCACTGCTAAGGTGGGACTACAACTCCCAGACTCCTGGTTATTGGTCCAAAATCATATTTGAAATTGTATTTATTGCTGCTGTGTCTTTTATACTTGTAAGCCGCCCTGAGTCTGCAAGAAGCGCGGCCTATAAATCTAATAAAATAAATAAATAAAGCCACCCAGGTGCCTTTCATCGTTAAGGCAAGACTTGTATTCACCGCCTCCCGCTTTCTAGCTCTACACCTTAACCATTAAACCAAAGTGGCTGAAAAAAGCTTTTCCTTGATACTTAGGTGGGATCAGGGCTGGGCACAATGGCTCTTCCTCAGATTGTTTGCAGGAAAACTATGAAATAGTAGAAATGAGGCATAGAGAATAAGCATGTGTGTATATTTGTCTCTCCTGTTTTGAGCAGGAGGCTGGACTAGAAAATGTGGAAATAAGTTTCGGTTTTATGACCACATCTCCAACAACCATCTGGAACCAGAGATTAGTATTGCCCCCACCCTCCTTGCCTTTCGTAAACTCCTTAAAACCCACCTCTGTCCTCAGGCATGGGGGAACTGAGATATCTCCCCTTGCCTATGCAGTTTTTTTAGACTTTTAATGTTAGATTTATTATTATAGACTTTTAATATTAGATTTGTCATTGTATACTGTTTTTATCACTGTTGTGAGCATTTTTGCTAGGCTTGCAGGTGGTAAATCTATAAAACATTTTGTAGTTTTCCTGCCATATTTTTTTCCACTGTTCTAGTTGTATGTGGTGGCCAATATTCTTTGCTCAGCTATCATGCTTCCTTTAACTATTTCTTCTACCATCTTATATTCAAATAATACTTTATATTTACCGACTCTGTTCTTCTATGAAAGGCACAGAAGCTTCCCAAACGGTTGGATGCTTTTGACAGGCATGGCAAGCTAACCGAGAAAAAGCACATTCAGGCCATAGGAGAAGAACAGCCTGGCCTTCCTCCAGGCACCTTTCTGCTTGCCTCACCTGCTCCTGCAGGATTACCTGGTGGTCTCCCATCCCCACATTTTATCTCCCACCCCCCTCATTCTTGGGATTAACCAAAGCTCTCTCTCCCCATTCACGGTGCTTGGGGACTCCAGCTCCCATCATCCCCTGCATGGGGGAGTCCAAGACGTCTCCCGCGGCCTACCTGGCAGGGAGGCGTTTGAGGGAGAAAGGGGCAGAAAGGCGGCCGCGGGGAAAGGCCTCTCACCTC
Source organism: Erythrolamprus reginae (assembly GCF_031021105.1). Lineage (NCBI taxonomy): Eukaryota > Metazoa > Chordata > Lepidosauria > Squamata > Dipsadidae > Erythrolamprus > Erythrolamprus reginae. The sequence goes on along the minus strand of NC_091959.1, from coordinate 39,820,563 downwards.
CGTCGCAGTGGTCGAGGCAGCCCGAAGGCCTCTCCTCAGGAGGCGGCGTGGACGGAGGCGTCGCGACAGGCCTCGGCCCTCGGCCTCTCCCGCGCGGGCCCCGCTCCAGCAGCCGCAGAAGCCAGCCCAACGCACCGATGACGGCGCAGGCAGCCAGCAGTTCCCAGGTGGGCCAACCGGCCCAGCCGGCCCGCCAGAACCCACCGGCCGCCCAGCGCTCCATCGCTTCCCCGGCCAACGGACGCCACTGCGCAAGCGTAAAGCAGCCTCGGCAGAGCAAGGGGGGAGAAATCCCGGGCGGTACCTCCTGAAGTATTTCCCGGCGTCCGTCGCGCTCCCTTTTCCCTCACACGTCGGTGCGCAGGCGCAGACGAGAGAGGGGGGGCGCGCGCCGACTCCAGGCACTCCCGCCCCCCGATGCTCCAACGGACGTCCGCGCGCCGGGCTGCCCGCGAGAACGCCTGCGCCGAAGGCATCGGCTCTCCCTTAGCCTCCGGTCAAACCCCCATCGAGGAGCTGGGGAGGAGGCCACCGCCTCGAGGTCCGGGTTTTGACTTGTCCCGCGGCCTCGGCGGCGAAGCAGCCTCTCTCTCTCGCGCGCGCTTAGGAGTTTGAAGAGGCCCCCGAGGTAACCAGTCGCGAGCCGCCACGTCACACGCAGGGAGGAGGAGTGAAACGGGCGTGCCGCGCTGCATGACGGGAAGCCCTTGTCAGAAATTCGATGGTTTGAGTTCAGCCGTGCATGGGAGAAAAGCCCATAATCCCTGCAAAGCATCATGGGAGGTGTGGTCCGATCTCGTGGAGGAGCCCCGCCGTCGCCTTGAGAAAGTGGTAGCTCGGTTGCCCCCGGCAACGGCTTGAGGAACAGAGAAAGGCGACGCGAGGGAGACACTTCCGGTTTCGGATTGAAGCCGGCGAGAACGCCACGCAAAGGCTAGAGATGAGTGGCGAAGTCGAAGCCGCACAAAAACCGGAAGTGGAGAATGCAGCCTAGTTCTCTTACAGCAAAGCCACGTTGTGCTTTAACTCTTCAGCATAAAAGTTTAAAGGTGGTTTAATTTTTCTAGCATACGGTTTCCAAAGGTGGTTTACTTTGGCAAATGCCTGGTTTCAAATTATTATGTTTTCAGTAGTGGATTAAAGTTGAACTTTCTGGACAATTTTCATCTCTGATCTGGTCTTTTTATCAGATCATTGTCTTGTCTGTCAAACACAATCAGTTATTCAAAAAGGGCCCTTCTATTGATCCTGTTAGGAGTGTACTACAGGTAGTCCTTGACTTATGACCACAATGGAGCCCCACATTTACGTTGCTAAGTGAGGCAATTGTTTTGCCCCATTTTATGACTCCATGCCAGGGTTGAGCGACTCACTGCAGTTGTTAAGTGAACGGGGCTTCCCTTAACTTTGCTTCTCAGATGGTCGCACAAAGGAATCGCCTGATCTCTGGACGGTGCAACTGTCATAATTATGAGTCAGTTGCCCAAGCATCTGCATTTTGATCACATGAGCATGGAGATGTTGCAACGGTCATTAAGTGTGAAAACGGCCATTAAGTCACTTTTTTCAGTGCTGTTGTAACTTCGGGCACTAAATGAATTGGTGTAAGTTGAGGACTACACGTCTAGTTGTTGGGGTGTTGGTTTAAAGGAGAACTGGACTCAGGCGGCTAAAAAAAACCAATATATCTCTGAGAAAACAATTCCAGCCTTCCCACTTGAGGTATAAATGACCAGATTCAAATGATCACAGACAATATATGCCCATGGACTGCTGATATAGCTCATATCATGAGGAATCATTGAGTCTCTCATCTGCACCTCTATAACGGTCTGGTTTGGTTCTGAGAGCCGTAGACTACATGGCTCTCTTAAAAATGAACGGGCACATCTTTTTTTAATGAAAAATAGTTTATTGCACAAAACCTTTCAAGAATGTTTTAGCATATATATCTTCCAAGATTTTTCTTAAATTAACATGCCCCCCGTTTAAAGCACAATTATTAATCTTTAATCAAACACATCTAACTCTTCTTTTGGAACACTCACTCAAACATGTTATGAAAATGACATTTCCCTCCTCATTAAATATAATCAGACAACCATTTGCCGGGAACAAGCAAAAAAAAATGTGAGAAAATGATATGCGTAAGATTCTCTCTGGGGAAAAGAAGGATTCCTCTGACTTAAGAATCAAAACTTTTTCCATCTTGGAGGGTAAGCATTCTGCATTTTCAAACAAGGGGGAGAAAAACACTTTGAAACAGATCCTCATTATAAGTGGGACAGTTTGACCAGGATTCACTTTCTAAATTAAGGCAACTTTCTACTTTTATTACGTACCTGTCACTTGAAAAGTCAATGACATAATTTGGTTTGTAAAGATGATATTTAGCATCAGTGCTCCCTTCTCACTTAGTGTAGCACCTTACCTACCTCCCCACAAAAAAGTTAATTACAATTTTGATACAGAGAAGAACCAGCTTTCCCAAAGCATTTTTCAAACTCTGCTTCCCTCTGGAGAGGTTTTTTTTCCCCCTTTCAAGCAGAATTTTGTTTTGCCAAATTGGAAAATGAAACTGATGATGAACAAGGAAAACGTTTGCAGAATGTGTTAAGACTCCAAATAACCTGGAAGGCCGTAAGGTGAATTAATATTCACCATATTGGTGCGCTGCAGAAAATTGCTATGAACACTTGACAGATTGAAGCCTTCGGAACCATCATCCGCTAATATACAGGAGGGGGGGGGGGAAACCACTGAAAATTGTCACATCTATCATCCAGATATGAATAAACACATTTTTTTTTAAAAAAAATGCAGTAACCATAAAGCAGGGGTCCCCAACTTGACAACTTTAAGACTTGTGCACTTCAATTCCCAGAATTCTCCAGCCAGTTATACTGGGAGTTGAATTCTGGGAGTTGAAGTCCACAACACTGAAAGTTGCCATGTTTGAAGATCTCTGCCATAAAGGCTCTATTATAGAGGTTTTGTGAAGTGTGAATTAAATGATAGCTGTTTTAAAAAGAGAGGATGACAGTAAATATTTTTCCAGGAGGAAATTTGCTGAGTCAGGATTCCCGGACTTAACACCAGCCACTTCTTTCCTAGCCAAAATGACAAGTCGCTGAAATATAAATAAGACTGTTTGAAAAAGGGAAACGGAAATTGATTTTTCATTTAGTACAAATACAACAATGGGGTTTTTCTCCCTGTTGTTGTCCCTTCAATTACCCGAAATTGTTGAAGGATTATTCTTGGGGGGGGGGGGGGGTGTCTGATTTTATAATACTTACAATGCATTCAGCTATGACTGATCGGATGCTCAGAAAAATCTTGAAGGGTAAATCAAAAATTGTGAAATGCAAAGAACTAAGTGGAAAAGCAAATTTTGGAAGTGATCATATGCATATTATCCATTACGTAATATTAACTTTGGTGTTTAAATACTACAGTATTTCTTGCTTACATTAGCAGATACATAAGCTTCACAGATATAAGCGACAATTTTTTTTTTGCTATTTTACTGTATAAAACCAACTTTATAATAAAAGTGACCACCTGTCTAAATTGACCCATAAAGCTTTCAAGCCTTGATAATTTAGGATTCGTCTTATTAAACACTTAAGCATGTGTGAGATTCCTTTTTCTCAAATTTAGTAAGCTTTACATTTAAAAACCACCTTTCCTTCATGTATTAGATGAAAATAAAAATAAAAAAATTCCTCACCAGAAGTTTCAGAATCAGAATACTAAAAATATCCAAACTTAGGTTGGAAAAAAGAACTGAACAATCGAAGTGTCCTGTTTTGAAAAAAAAGAATACCTAGAGAGAGAGAAAATGTCTTGGCTTTAACAGGAAAAATCAGGGTGACATTTCTACAAGCACTGGGGAAAAAATAACCTTCCACATTCAATCAATCCACACCGCTCACCGTTGGGCGATTTCTTTGGTCAGACTGCTGAAACAGAAATTTAATTTAAGAGATTGTGTCCATCTGTCAGTCCGGCTTCAAAATTTCGTTCATCACGTTTAACGTTCAGCCATCCATGAAGTTCTCTAAACTTTAGGCTTAGGTTTAGCCCTGGGGACCACTTTTCCTTTATTGCTTTTCCTCTCTTTCCATTCTCCAAACATCGTTTTCCTCCTTGTTTTCTTCATATGTGAGACTTCCCACCGTGACACAGTAAAATGCTGGGATCCATCCATCTTCAGTTGGGATACAGCTCATTAAAGATCCACAGCCCTCTATCAGGTCTACAAACTAGACTCAACTAAGCTGGGATGACAAAGAACACTAGATTGATGTGGCATTTTTAGGGGCAGTATGGTATGCTCCCGTAATGTGATGAGCACCAAGACAGGATGGAGTCCCACGTATGCAGTTTCACAATTGTGCCTGCTAAAGAACTTGGACAGGAGTCCCTCACTTGATTCTGCTTCCCAAACATTTAGAGTTTTCAGCCAAGGTCACAACAACTTCCTGTTTTTGTCCTCCGTTCACTCTTCCTTTTATTTCCTAGCATATCCTACAGTGCAATTTAGCCAGGGTAAAATCCAGCCTTTCCACCCAGACCACAAAAAAGGTGCTGTCAGTTGTTGAGAATTTTTTAAAAACCACCAACCTATTATTTCAACTGATTAATTATAAATGAAGATGCATTTGCAAAAAAGGACATGGATTCTGGCTCCTGGTTTAAGTCTCAGAGAATGGAATGGGGGATGGAATTAAAGCTAAGAAGCTAGGATTTTATAGGCAGAATAGAACATTTTTCTTTGACAGATAAATGAGTGGATTCAATGTCTAAAAAGCTCTGGTTTTAGCTTTCTCAGGCCCGTATGCATAACGTTTTGCAGGACACCAAAACTTAAAAAGTCACCTTAGTAAGACCAAAAATAAGACCGACCATGTGCTTTATAATCTATAGAAGAATCCATATATATATATATCCACAACAAAGCAACATCACCCACAACTCTGCCCTTCAGATGTCTGCAAAGACAAACAACAAAGATGTGCAAACAGCATCTGTCAGAACATTTTACTGGAAAATTATCTGCTTGGGAGTCAAATCAATCAACCCCATTGGAAACGGCTCCGCTGTGGGTTTTTCTCGAGATGAGCAATTTGGTTGATGGATTTGTTGGAATATGAATCAAAGATACACTAATTTTAAAAAGTGTGGGATTTGGTGGAGTATCCATTAACAGTCATGAAATTCCCAAGCTTGAAGCGGACCGAACCGTCACCAGATGAGTTTAGCAATTTTTTAAAAATAAGTGGAAACTAACGTCTTTTCTCTGCAGCCATCCTAATTCGAATCCTTTGTTCTCAAAAGCTCAGTAGGGCAAACCTCATGTCTTTTTTCTCTGTTCCAACCCACCGTCTCTATCTCTGCTCAAATAGGGCCAACAAAGGTCTAATCAAGCCACGGCCTTCACGTTCCTTTTTTCCCTGTTTGCTAAAACAAACTGTAGACCGAGGACTCTAAAAGGCTTAAGAACAAAATATAAATAGGATTTTGATAAATACTTTCTTTTCTTTTTAAACATACTTAAAGCAGTTCTGACGGGAATCCGTGGATCTTGGGATCACTGGGTCAACTCTTCCCCGACGTCCGAGCTTGGCTTATGACCCAGGAGGTCTCTGTGAGGAAGACTCTCATTGGCTAACGCAGAGAGGTCAGCAGTGAGGTCCGTTGTCTGGCCTTCAATCTGCGGCCAGGAAGACATCGATTCGTGGACCGTCACGGTGTGCTCTTCCATTTGACGCTGCAGGCTGTCCATCTCTTGCCTTTGAGGAGGTCAGAAACACGGGGGAGAAATGGAACGATTGTTTAGAGCCGTGGAGGGGCAGGTTACAGTGCAGCATCGCAGGCTGACTCACTGCCCATTGGCAGGAGTTCGATCCTGACCGGTTCAAAGTTGACTCAGCCTTCCATCTTTTCCAAGGGGGGAAAATGAGGACCCAGATCGTTGGAGGCAATACGCTGACTCTATAAACAGCGTAGAGAGGACTAAAAAGCACTGTGAAGCACAGAAGGGCTATTGCTACCTCTTTCTCTCTCTCTCTCTCTTTCTGCTATTTGTCAGTTTACTCTCTCTCTCTCTCTTTCTCTCATCACTCTGTCCTCTATTTATCTTCCATCTATATTCTATCATCCATCCATCCATCCATCATCCTTCAGTTATCCATCATCTGTCTGTCTATCATCTATCTATCTTTATAGTTATCTATAGCTCTATCCATCCATCCATCCATCCATCTATCTTTCTTTATAGTTCTCTATAGCTCTTTCTTTCTTTCTTTCTTTCTTTCTTTCTTTCTTTCTTTCTTTCTTTCTTTCTCTTTCCTCTCTTTCTTTCTTGTTATCTATAACTCTATCTATCTACCTACCTATCATCTATCTATCCACCCACCCACCCACCCCACCTATCTTCTATCAGAATTCAGTATTGCAACTAATTCTGCCCACAGCTCAATTTTGATTCAGCCTTCCAAGGTCAGTAAAATGGGGATTGTGGGGGCAATATGTCGATTCTGCAAACCGCTTGGAGAAGGCTGTAACGCCCTCTGAAGCGCTATATAAGTCTAATTGCTATTGCTGTTGCTATTAAGAAGAATCCTGCTGAACCATCTGTGTTTGTTTCCTAGGGGCTTCTAGATGACCACCGAAACCGGGAAGACAGTCCCTAACCCCAACCCTTTGTTATAGAAATATAAGAATATTCATTGGTGGTAAAAATCGAGTCAACTCTCAACATGGCACTTGTGATTCCCAAGTTACAGCATCATTTGAGATTATTTCTTTCTGGATGCTTTTTGTTTTTCTGCACAGCCATTTTTGATTTTTAAAAAAATGATTGATAGGAGTTGAGAAAAAAATAAAACCAGAAAACGTGACTCACCGGAGTTGCTGAAGGCAGCTATTGAGGTTCCTCAGTGGCTCTTTACTGACAGCTGATGGGGGTTTCAGCAGCTCTTCTAGCAAAGCAGCAGGGACCGGGCAATCGGGAATCTTCACTGGGGTCACCGGATTTGAACTGGTCTCCCCCTTGAGTTTCTTCTTTTCAAAAGAAAAAAAAAAACCACATCAACAACAAACTAACTTTCAGGCTGACTCAAGATTGACTCAGCCTTCTATCTTTCCGAGATGGGTAAAATGAGGATCCAGATTTGTTGTGGTTAGCTCTGGCCCAGCTCCTGCCCCAAGGACTGTGGATGTGGGGGAGACATCCACATGCTGTGGGCCTGTTTTGCCCCCCCCCCCCCCCGGTGGAATCTGATGATGAAGGCTCCTCTGACCAAGAAGACATGAGTGACAGGGAGGAGGAGAGTGGGGCAGACAGCTCAGAAGGAGATCAATTATCTAGCTCCTCCTTGGATTCAGAACAAGAGTTAATGATACAGCCACGCATGCGGAGAGCGATGCATAGGCAGCAACAACTGATAGATTATTATCAAAGAAAATGAGGCCACCTGTGGTTGGGTGGGGCTATGGTAATTTGGGAGGCTGCTATAAAGAGCAGCCTGTGGGTTTGGCCATTGTGGAGGATTATCTGATTGTTGTGTTTCCTGACTGCTTTACTGACTTGGACCTTTTGTGTGCTGATTTTCCCCCACTTTGAAACTAAACCAGAGCAAAGTGTGTTTCACTTTGTGAAAGAAGAAGGACTGTGAATTGCCTCACAGCTGCAAGCTAAGTATCACAGAACTGATAAGGGATTGGACAAATTACCAGTTTGGTTGGAGACGAGTGCTCTTTGCTATACCAAAAGAGGGCTTAGTTTAAGTGAATTTTCATTATAAAGAACATTGTTTTGAATTTTCAAATGTGTGTGTGTCTGAAATTTGTACCTGTGAATTTTTGGGAGGAGTCTACCAGAGAGCCCAACAGAACAAGATTGTTGGGGAGAAATAGGCTGACTCTGTAGACCGCTTAGACCTCTCCATGTCTGTCCGTCTATCTGTCTGTCTATCATCCATCTTCCATCCATTCATCCATCCTCAATCCATCCATCCAACTCCCAGAATTCCTGAGCCAGTCATGCTAGCTCAGGAATTATGGGAGTTGAAGTCCACATGTCATACAAGAGCCAACTTTGCCTACCCCTGGGCTATACAAACGGAACGTAATACACATATTTTTTCCAAACATACAAAATCAAATTACACAGCTTAATAAATCTGCAAACTAGATAAAAGGACTCATTGATAGGTCGCTTAATTACAAAAGTCAACAGTATGGTTGGCAAATAGATCTTCTATGTAACAAATTATTATTATTATTATTATTATTATTATTATTATTATTATTATTATTATTTATTAGATTTGTATGCCGCCCCTCTCCGTAGACTCGGGGCGGCTCACAGCAACGATAAAAACAATATATAATGACAAATCTAATAGTTAAACTCTAAAATAACAATAATACATTTTAAAAAGTCTAAAAACAAGGAACCCCAATATATAAAAAACATACATACAGTCATATCATACACAGAAAACTACATAGGCAGGGTGAGGTGTTAGTCTAAGTGCACAGAGTAAGATAGTTATGAAATCGAATAAGAACAAATAACCTAACTAATTATGAATATGTAGAAAAGAAAAGTGATGTTGTGATAGAATGTGTGCCTACAGTATGTAATTTAAGTTTATAAGCTTGTTAGTCAAACTTTGTTTACTTGTTTTAATTTAAATATTTAATAAAGATTTTTTTTAAAAAGGGGGGGGGAGAAAATGGAGGGACCCTCCGCGTTTCTCCAGATACCTTTTTCATCTTCCCCTGTTTCAAATCCAACTTCAACTGCTGGTTCTGCTGGAGCAGTGTTTTGATGCTGTTCTTCAGTTCAGATACTTTTGCCTGGAGCATGAATTTATCTTTCTGAGTGATGGACAAATCGTCCCGAACCATCTCCAATTCCGTCTTGAGGTTCTAGAAAGGGAAGCGTGCATAGCCAAGAAACCGTTAATATAATTGTGTGATTGGACATGCTAGGAATTTGTCTTTGGTGCATAAACTCTCTGTACATAAAAGAAAATATACATGAATCATGAGGTGCAATACTTAATTGTTGTGGTTGGCTCTGGCCCAGCTCTTGCTCCAGGGAATGGGGAGGTGGATGCAGGGGAAAATTCAACATGTTATTGCCGACAGAATCAGATCAGAGTTTAGGTTCCTCGGACGAAGAAGAAGGTGGGAGTGACTCGGCAGAGGGCTTGGCACAGAGCCAAGTCAGTAAATCTTCCTTATCTTCTATAGCTTCAGATGATGACATCTTGGACCCACGCAAGCGCAGAATTATGCGTAGAAGAGACCAAGTAAGAACATATTACAGGAAATAAGGGAGGCCACCTGTGTTTGGGTGGGGCTCAAGTAATTAGGGCTGCTGCTATAAATAGCAGCCGTAATTACTGGAGCCCCATAAATAGCAGCAGCCAGGTTTGGCCGATGTGGAAGAATATCTGTTGCAGTTTCGTCAGGAATCTTGTGTGCTGGACTTTGTTGCTTTTTCACGCCTTTGAAACCAAAGCAGAGCAGTGTGTGTGTGGGTGTCTCCCTTCGTTGGAAGAAGAAGGAGTGTGAAGTTACTCCACAGCTGCCGGCTAAGTACTTAATAACAGCTTAAGGGAAATTGTACAGACTATCTGGTTGTTTTGGAAAGAGTGCTCTTTGCAATACAAAAAGAGTGCTTAGTTTATTTTGACTTTTGTGATAAAGAATATTATTTTGAATTTTCAAACATGTGTGTGTCTGAAATTTGTATCCTTTAATTTTCGGGAGGCTCCTATCAGAGACCCCGACAGAACACTTAATGATTGTCATAGGAGTCAAATAAGCAATGAAATCATAGAACAGAATTAGTGTAGTATAGAGTAGAGTAGAGTAGAGTAGAGTAGAGTAGAGTAGAGTAGAGTAGAGTAGAGTAGAGTAGAGTATAGAATATAATTTTTTATTGTCCAAGTGTGATTGGACACATAAGGAATTCATCTTTGGTGCATAAGCTCTCAGTGTACATAAAAAATATAAGCGATAAACCATGATCATAGTCATCATAAACTCATCATAGGATGACCTGCCTATGGAAAAAACTCATAGAACAACCTGCCTATGGAAAACATCTGTAGAATCCAGTGAAAATACCTGGAGAACTAACTGCACGCCTTCTAGCTCCTTCTGACTCCGTTGTTCGGTCAAATCCAGCTGTTGCTTCAGAGCTTGGAGTTCCCTCTCTTTCTGTTCAACTTCCCATTTGAGATCTTCCAGCTGCAAGGGCAAACAGACAAATCAATGTCAGGGCAGGTTTTGTGTAGACTTTTGCTGCAGGAGAGGTCAATAGCAAAAAGACTGTAGAATTCTATTCAGTGCAAAGAAAAGTAGGTTTCAAAAAGGGGGCTTTCCTTTGCCATCAATCATCCAGGAAGGAATTCTGTTTAAGAATCTGAATTTATTTATTTATTTATTTATTCAATTTTTATGCCGCCCTTCTCCTTAGACTCAGGGCAGCTTACAACATGTTAGCAATAGCACTTTTTAACAGAGCTAGGCTATTGCTCCCACAATCCGGGTCCTCATTTTACCCACCTCGGAAGGATGGAAGGCTGAGTCAACCTTGAGCCGGTGATGGGATTTGAACCGCTGACCTTCAGATCTACAGTCAGCTTCAGTGGCCTGCAGTACAGCACTCTACCTGCTGCGCCACCCCGGCTCACCTACCTATCCATCAACCCAATCCTGGCTCAAAACTAATGAAAGCCCTTTCTCTCCAAGAAGTAATTTCACTATGTAGTGGAATGCAGTCTGGATTCCCAGCAGGGAGGGGCTGCATTCCAGAGGGCTAAGAGACAACACAGTTTAGGTAGTTTGGTTAGGAGAAAGAGAATCAAGATAGCTTCTTCCTAGAAGTTCTCAACATATGTCTTTAATGATGTAACTAGCCTGCTTGAGATTGGCAAGATTCTGTCTACCGGTGAGGATCAATAAAGGACACAGCTCAGAAGTAACTTTGCATGTCTTTCTTGGTTTTTGGAGCCTGACACAACCTTTCGGAGTGCCAATTGAGCCACAAAGCATGTTGTGGCAGCCAGATCTATAATTTTATTACATATTACAAAGGCGGGGTAAATAGATCCCTATATTCAGATTCCAAGTACTGATGGCCTATAATAGGACAATGAAAACAAAATGCTTAACAATGCTTTTGTCTTTTCTCCACCTCAGTTAAAAATCCAAACTTGTAATCTTTACACTTAAAGGGAAAATTTAAATAATTATGGGCTGCCCTTCTTCGATTAATAAAGGAGAATATTTGTAGCTCAGGGTTGACCGGAGGGAGGCCTTAGTGCTCTCTGAACTTGTTTCCCTGAAGATGTCTCAAAATGGGTGAGCAGTGTGGTCAGGCAGTAGGAAAAGCAAGTAGGATGCTTGGCTGCATAGCTAGAGGTATAACAAGCAGGAAGAGGGAGATTGTGAACCCCTTATATAGAGCGCTGGTGAGACCACATTTGGAATACTGTGTTCAGTTCTGGAGACCTCACCTACAAAAAGATATTGACAAAATTGAACGGGTCCAAAGACGGGCTACAAGAATGGTGGAAGGTCTTAAGCATAAAACGTATCAGGAAAGACTTCATGAACTCAATCTGTATAGTCTGGAGGACAGAAGGGAAAGGGGAGACATGATCGAAACATTTAAATATGTTATAGGGTTAAATAAGGTTCAGGAGGGAAGTGTTTTTAATAGGAAAGTGAACACAAGAACAAGGGGACACAATCTGAAGTTAGTTGGGGGAAAGATCAAAAGCAACGTGAGAAAATATTATTTCACTGAAAGAGTAGTAGATCCTTGGAACAAACTTCCAGCAGACGTGGTTGGTCAATCCACAGTAACTTAATTTAAACATGCCTGGGATAAACATATATCCATTGTAAGATAAAATACAGGAAATAGTATAAGGGCAGACTAGATGGACCATGAGGTCTTTTTCTGCCGTCAGTCTTCTATGTTTCTATGTTTCATTACCCAACCAGCTGATATCTTCAGTGTATTGATGGCATCAGAGAGCACCAAAGACCCCCACCCAACATTTTAAATGAAGTTGCAACATAGGTTCTTCACCTATTCAGATCTTTTTCACCCTTCCATCCAATTTCCTTTTTATTTGTCGTTGTCTTCTTCTACTGCAGTAGTTCTCAACCTTGCTAATGCTGCGACCCCTTAATACAGTTCTTCATTTTCTGGTGACCCCCAACCGTAAGTCTACTGCCAATTCTCCCAACAGAGCTTTAAGCTGATTGGTAGGAAGGTCAGAGGGAGACTCCCACTGTAAACGCCTCATTGGTCGGATTGCAAAAATATGTTCCAAGGCGCCAGGATAGAAGCTTTAGTTCCTAGCACCAGGGGAAATTTGTGTTTTCCCAGGGTCTTAGGCGACCCCTGTGAAACGGTCATTCGACCCCCAAAGGGTCTTGACTCCCAGGTTGAGAAACACTGTTCTACTGTGTTCCCTCAGTGCGTTTCTACTGCACAGGTAAAGCCCAAACGCTCATCAAGGAGGAAAGGAACATCCAAGACCGAGATTTACCTCTTGGTTTTCTACGGGTTGCTTCTCAAGTTGATCATCCAGCTGCTTGTGCAGTAGCTGAAGCTGGGACCGAGCATCGACAAGCTCTCGCTGGATCTGAGCGACTTCCTCAGAGTGCTTTCCATCTTCTGCCCTAGAACGGACATGACACTGAAATCAACTTGAGAACATCAAAGTCCTCAAGAAACTACCGTCCAACAGCATTAAGGAATATAAACTACATATTGATTTGTGACCACAACTGAGCCCCAAAATTTATGTTCCTAAGTGAGACACAGGAATCTTCTCAGTTCAGAGTTATTATTATTATTATTATTATTATTATTATTATTATTATTTATTGGATTTGTATGCCGCCCCTCTCTGCAGACTCGGGGTGGCTAACAACAGTAACAAAACAGTATAATCCAATACTAAAAAACAGTTAAAACCCATTATATAAAAACCAATCATACATACAGACATACCATGCATAAAATTTTAAAGGCCTAGGGGGAAAGTGTATCTCAATTCCCCCATGCCTGGTGGCAGAGGTGGGTTTTAAGCAGCTTACGAAAGGCAAGGAGGGTGGGGGCAATTCTAATCTCTGGGGGGAGTTGATTCCAGAGGGCCGGGGCCGCCACAGAGAAGGCTCTTCCCCTGGGTCTCGCCAAACGACATTGTTTGGTTGACAGGACCTGGAGAAGACCCACTCTGTGGGACCTAACTGGTCGCTGGGATTCGTGCAGTAGAAGGTGGTCCCTGAGTAGTTAGCACCTACTGATGTTCGTCCAACGTATTCTAAGAGGACCTTGACATATAATGGGTTGTGGGCTGTACACGATATGTCTGCAGGTGGCTGGTGAGGCCCATATTGGTAGGAAATGTTCTGCCACATGTTGTGTGTACCACTGTCACAGCACCTATATCGCCAGGCATGGGGGAGTTGAGACACCTTCCCCCAGGCTCTTTATATTTTATGTTTAGTATGTATGTGTTATAAATTATTATTATTGTTACATACAGGTCAATAGGACTTCAAAGGAGGAGTTGGACTCAGTTCGCTTGTGGCCACGTAAGGATTCCAGGTTGATACCTCTCTTAACTCCGTCCCTGGGTTTATTTATTTATTCTATTTTTTAATGCCGCCCTTCTCCTTAGACTCACGGCAGCTTACAACATGTTAGCAATAGCACTTTTTAACAGAGCCAGCATAGGGGTCCCTATAGCCATAGGAACTAGGGCTCCTCTAGTCCAGGGCTCAGCAACCCACAGCTCTGGAGCCGCATGTGGCTCTTTCATCCCTCTGCAGTGGCTCCCTGTTGTTGGTTGGTAAAAGGGAAAAACACCGTGCTAGGAGGAGACTCTATGGTGGGGGAACCGGACTTCCAGTCGGCAGAGGAAAAAGGACGCCAAGCTAGGAGGAGACTCTATGGTGGAGGAACTGGCCATCCAGTTTAGATCCAGAATTGAATGGGGAGCTTCCGGTTAGGACTTTTATGGCTCTTTGAGTGTTTAAGATTGGCGACCCACACTCTAGCCCAGGGGTCCCCAAACTTTTTACACAGGGGGCCAGTTCATTGTCCCTCGAACTGTTGTAGGGCCAGACTATAAAAAAAAACTATGAACAAATCCCTATGCACATTGCACATACCTTATTTTAAAGTAAAAAACAAAATGGGAACATACTATTTAGAGGGGGGGAGAAATCTGAAATTCATATATGTTTATGTTTTGTTTTTAATTTTCTTTTGTTAACATCTGATTGGCTATACAAGGTTTTCTTGGTTTATAGAAAAATGTATAAAAAAGAAGGAAGCACTTTGGCATAATGATTAATAAGTTAGAAATATAATTGGTGTTGTACTTTTTGAAGGAACATCAAGGAGAGAATTTAATTAAAAGTATGTACCTGTGCTCTTGTCACTCACCCGCGGGCCGGATAAATGGCCTCAGTGGGCCACATGTGGCCCACGGGCCGTAGTTTGGGGACCGCTGCTCTAGCCCTTCTGTAGGTTGCTTCTCTCGCTCACCATCCCAGGTTCCCTCCCCTCATTTGCACAGTTCACACATGACTAAGGCAGCCAAATGCACAGTGCCATAGGAACACCCCCGTTTCCTTTCGGTTTCAACACTCACTGCAACTTGTCGACTTCCGCTTGGAGAGCCTCGATCACGACCTCCTTCGCTTGCAGCTCTCGCTTGACCTCGCCGAGTTCCAGGGCGGCAGCTTTATAATGCCGGCGGTTGTGTGCCGACTCCGCTTTTGTTGTTGCAACCTGCCACAGGACGATGCATCATTACCGCACCGGCAAAATGTAGCCCTTTCCCAACCAGATGGGCCAGGTTTCAGCTCCCCCACACTAAGAAGTTAGGAATTCTGGGAGTTGAAGTCCAACCCATTTGTATGAGAGTCTATGTAGGGGCGGGGGAGATAGGAAGAAGAGGATGCTGCTTAGGAAATGCGTCAGATAAGAGGCAGCGTAGCCCACAGCTGCATAATGGGTGGGGCAAGAGATTCAGAAGGGGTCCACCCTAGTTTCTCGGGCTGTAAAAGAGACAGTGGGAGAACTGCAGTTTCAAATTTGCAAGATTCTGTCAAGGTTGCTTTACAATAAAGTATCGTTAGTTTATTGTCAAGTTGTGGTCCCTGTCTGATATACTTGATCAGGCCAAACCTGTGATCTGACCCAGCCTGGGCTTAGCCAAAGAATCACAATTGCTTGCTGTACACTAGAAAAAAATGGTTGTCTACGACAGTGTTTCCCAACCTTGGCAACTTGAAGATATCTGGACTTCAATTCCCAGAATTCCCCAGCCAGCATTTGCTGGCTGGGGAATTCTGGGAGTTGAAGTCCAAATATCTTCAAGTTGCCAAGGTTGGGAAACACTGGTGTATGACAACAGGCCACTCCCAAACCCCTCCTATTTATTTCCTAGCCAGGGAGGGGCTAGCTGACGCCTACGTCTGCCCTTCCCCGAGAGCCGGCTTATTGCTTTCCGTTGCTCTCCTCTCTATACATACGCGCATCCATCCAGGCAGGGGTTGCCGCTACGCCACTATCGGTGCGCTACACATGCAGCTTTGCATCTCTGGCTTGCGTACGTGCGCTTCCCAGAGATATTTTGCTTCTGGATATGCGCAGGAAGCAAAATCTCATGAGAGGATGAGCACGTGAGATTTTGCTGGTTTTTTTGCTTCAGGGCATGTGCAGAAGCAAAATACAGTGGCACCTCTACTTAAGAACTTAATTGGTTCCTTGACCAGGTTCTTAAGTAGAAAAGTTTGTAAGTAGAAGCAATTTTTCCCATAGGAATCAATGTAAAAGCAGATAATGTGTGCAAACCCATTAGGAAAGAAATAAAAGCTCGGAATTAGGGTGGGAGGAAGAGGAGGAGGAGGAAGAGGAGGAGGACAGTCGCTGCTGAAGGAAGAAGGGGAGGGGAATCAAAGAAATCCAAATCTTTAAGGCTTAAAAAAAAAGAGGGACTCTGAGACGGCGAGGAGGAGCAGGCACCTCCCATACACCCGGCACGAGGCTCCCTCTCGTACACTGCGCCAGAGAGAGAAACCCAGGGGGAATGGCAGGAAACTGGCCGGGCCTTCATGCTGCTCTCAAATTTCCTGGGAAAATTTTCCGGGCTCAGGTTCTCAAGTAGAAAATGGTTCTTAAGAAGAGGCAAAAAAATCTTGAACACCCGGTTCTTATCTAGAAAAGTTCGTAAGTGGAGGCATTTGTAGGTAGAGGTACCACTGTACCATCTTTGACCTTCTGCCCAGAGGTGACCAAGCACCCAAGAAGTCCTTTAACGGAGCTCTGAACGCTTCCAGCCAGGACTGTACCTGTTCCTTAAGACTGAGAACGTTGGCTCTTTCTTTCTCCAAAGCCATTTGCAAAGTCTGAATCAGCTGCTTCATCTTTTGATCTTCTTCTTCTTTGCTCTTCAGAACCGCCTGGACCTGGAAGGAACACAAAGCAGAGAATGCACCGTTTATTTCTGCGCTTGTTTCTTAATTTAATTCTTCTGCCGCACGAATCCCAGCGACCGATTAGGTCCCACAGAGTGGGCCTTCTCCAGGTCCCATCAACTAAACAATGTCGGTTGGCGGGCCCCAGGGGAAGAGCCTTCTCTGTGGCGGCCCCGACTCTCTGGAACTAGCTCCCCCCAGAAATTAGAACTGCTCCTTCCCTCCTTGCCTTTCGTAAACTCCTTAAAACCCACCTTTGTCGTCAGGCATGGGGGAACTGAAATATCTCCCCTGGGACTATACAATTTATGTATGGTATGCTTGTATGTATGTCTGCTTAATAATGGGGTTTTTAAAATATTTTAAATTGTAAATTATTAGATTTGTCATGAACTGTTTTTATTGTGTTGTGAGCCGCCCCGAGTCTACGGAAAGGGGCAGCATACAAATCAAATCAAATCAAATCAAATCAAATAAATAAAAATGAATGAATGAATGAATGAATGAATGAATGAATGAATGAATGAATGAATGAATGAATGTGTGGCACACCCACCGACGCGCAATTTATTAAGCTTTTCAACTCCCGGTAGGCCAAATATGGATAAATCCAAGAAAAGAAACATTTCAGAAGAAAATAGAATTCAACTACATATGCTAGTTTTGTGGCCACTCGGGAAATAGTCAGGCACAGGGAGAGTTTTGTGGCTCCCGGTGTTTTCTTTTCTTTGGGAAATGGGTCCAAATGGCTCTCTGAGTGTTTAAGGTTTAGGAATCCTTTAAGGCAGTGTTTTTCAACAAGTGTGCCGTGGCACACTAGTGTGCCGTGAGACATGGTCAGGTGTGCCGCGAAGCTCAGAGAGAAAGAAAGCAAGGGAGAGAGAAAGAAAGAAAGCAAGAGAGAGAGAGAAAGCAAGAGAGAAAGAGCGAGAGAGAGAGAGAAAGAGAACAAGAGAGAGAGAAAGAAAGCAAGAGAGAGAGAAAACAAGATAGAGAAAGAGAGAGAAAGAGAGAGAAAGAAAGCAAGAGAGAGAGAGAAAGAGGGAGGGAAGGAGAGAGAGAAAGACAGAGGGAGGGAGGGAGAAAGAGAGCAAAAAAGAGAGGAAGGAAGAGAAAGAAAGAAAGAGGGATGGAGAGAGAGAAAGAAACAGGAAGGAAGGGAGACAAAGAGGGACAGAGAAAGAAATAGAGTGAAGGGGAGGAAGAGAGAGAGAGAGAGAATTTTTTTGTCCAAACTTTTTTTAGCCGCCCCCCCCCCCCCTCAATGTGCCCCAGGGTTTCGTAAATGTAAAAAACGTGCCACGGCTCAAAAAAGGTTGAAAATCACTGCTTTAAGGCACTTTCAGATCACAGAGAAAGGTAGTGCTCCTTACATTTTGTATTTTTTGAATTCAAGGAGGTGGGGCAGATATTACTGGCTGTAAGGGACAATTTTATTGGCAGTTTGTGTTCAAGCTGTAAGGGACAATTTTATTGGCAGTTTGTGTTCAAGCACAGACCACTCAGGTTAGGCTGCAGTGGGGCTAGACTGGGAAGTATAAAAAGGAGGGTAAAGCCATTTTAAATTGCACTTTCAGATCACAGTGATACAGGAGAGAAAGGTAGTGCTCCTTACATTTTGTATTTTTTGAATTCAAGGAGGTGGGGCAGATATTACTGGCTGTAAGGGACAATGTTTCTATGTTTCCAAGGTTGCAGACCCTGGTCTAAAACATCTGGAGACCAATCACTTGTAAAGCTGCAGGAGGCGGTCAGATGGATCCACGATTAGATTAAGAATGCAGAATCTCATGATGCAGGTAGTCCTTGATTTACAACAGTTCATTTAGTGATCGCTCAAAGTTACAAACGGCACTGAAAAATGTGGCTTACGACCACTGCAGTGTCTCTGTGGTCACATGATTTAAAATCCGGGTGTTTGACAACTGACTCACATTTATGATGGGGTTATGTTTCCCCTTTTGCGACCTTCCAACCACCAAAGTCGACGGGGGAGGCTGGAGTCAGTAGTTACATTAATTGTGCTGCTAATTTAACTACTGCAGCAATTCGCTTAACAACCGTGATGAGAAAAGTCGTAAAATGGGGCCAAATTCACTCAACGACATAAATTTTGGATCAATTGTGGTCGTAAGCCAGGGCTACCTGTATTTTCCTATAATCAGCACAGACCTACCGTGTTTCCCCGAAAGTAAGACAGTGTCTTACTTTCTTTTTATCCCCAAAAGCCCCACTATGTCTTACTTTCGGGGTATGTCTTATATTGGAGCTTCCCTAGCGGTGACGGCGTGAGCTTTTGGGGCCCCGGTGGGAGGGCACCGGCCACTGTTGCTTCTAAGCGGCGCCGTTGTTGTCCTCACGGCGCAAAGCCACGCAGTCCTGAATCGCTCCCTTCTCCGGCCAGCAAAGTCTGCTGCCTAGGAAAGCAGCGCATTTGAAAAACGCGCGTTTTAAAAGCACGCTGCTTTCCCAGGCAGCCGGCTTGCTGGCCGGGGAAGCAAGCGATCCGGGACTGTGTGGCTTTGCGCCGTGAGGACAACAACGGCACCGTGGTGGCTTTCAAGCGCCGCCGTTCGTGGCGCCCCACCACCCGTTCCTGCAGACGCGGCGACGTATGGAGAGGGGGACGTGGGCAGGAGGCGGCGCGCAGCTACGAGAGGGAGGCGGCAACCCCGTGTTTCCCCGAAAGTAAGACATATGTCTTACTTTCGGGCTACGGCTTATATTAGCCGACCCCCCTGAAACCCCCGATACGTCTTACAATCGGGGGTGTCTTACTATCGGGGAAACACGGTAGGAATGGTCTAAGATCTTCATCACGGGGAGAAGTAGACTGAGGGGAGAAGCAAGAAGGAGGAGGATATTTTCATAGTAATGGAGAAAGTGGAGAAAGTGGAGAAGGAGAAGTTGTCATAATAACAGAAAAAGGAGAGGGTTTTTTTCATAAAGGAAGAGGAGGAAAAAGAGGAGGAGGAAGAGGAGGAGATGTTTTCATAGTGGTTATAGTTATAGTTTATTAGATTTGTATGCCGCCCCTCTCTGAAGACTCGGGGCGGCTCACCGCATAGCAGTAATACAATACATTACAAATCTAATAATAAAAAATTAAATGCATTTAAAAAGACATTAATAACATAATAAAACCCCTAACTATACAGTCACACACATTCAACCTAATCTATCATACAGAAAGGCCAAAAACATGATGAAAAGTAATTATCCCCACGCCTGGTGACAAAAGTGGGTCTTCAGCATTTTACAAAAGGCGAGGAGGGTGGGGGCTATTCAAATATCTGGAGGGAGTTGATTCCAGAGGGCCGGGGCCGCCACAGAGAAGGCTCTTCCCCTGGGTCCCGCCAGCCGACATTGTAAGGGAGAAAGAGGCAGAGGAGAAGGAGGGAGGAGAAAGGAGGAGGAGTTGTTGTAGTTTTTGTGTACGGTTCGATTGTGTGCTTGTTTTTTACATATTGGGGCTTCTTTTTTGGATTTTTTAACCTAAAACTGTAATTTAGATTGCTAAATATTAGATTTGTTACTATGTACTGTTTTTTACCATTGTTGTGAGCCGCCCCGAGTCTGCGGAGAGGGGCGGCATATAAATCCAATAAATTTAAATCTAAATCTAATAATGGAAGAAAAGAAGAAAGGTTTTTTCATAAAAGAAAAAGAGGAGGAGGAGATGTTTTCATAGTAATGGAGAAAGAGGAGGATAGAGGAGGAAAGAGAAGGAGAAAGGGAAGGAGGAGAAGAAAGTGAAAGAGGAGACGTCATAATAATGGAAAAATAGAGTTTTTATATAAAAGGGAAAGAGACGGAGGGGATGTTTTAAAAATGGAGAAAGAGGAAGAGGGAAGAGGAGGAGGAGAAGGAGAACAAGGAGAAGATGTTTTTATAATAATGGAGAAAGAGCCGGGGTGGAGCAGCAGGTAGAGTGCTGTACTGCAGGCCACTGAAGCTGACTGTAGATCTGAAGGTCAGCGGTTCAAATCTCATCACCGGCTCAAGGTTGACTCAGCCTTCCATCCTTCCAAGGTGGGTCAAATGAGGACCCGGATTGTGGGGGCAATAGGCTGGCTCTGTTCAAAAGTGCTGTTGCTAACATGTTGTAAGCTGTCCTGAGTCTAAGGAGAAGGGCGGCATAAAAATTGAATAAATAAATAAAGAAGGAGGAGGAGGAGAAGAAGAGCAGGAAGAGGAGGTTTTTTTTAAATAATAATGGAGAAAAGGGAGGAGAAGGCGGAGAAAAGGAGGAGAAAAGAAGGAGGAGAAAGGAGGAGGATGCAGCAAAGTCTACCTGGAGATTCAATTGCACCAAATCCGCCTCTCTCTTAGCTAGAGCCGCTTCAAGGATGCGGTTATGTTCTCGCAGAGCCGTGTTGGACTGGCCAAGGCCGGTGAGCTTTCCTCGCTCGTGTTCTAGCTCAAGCGAAAGCTTCTTGTTGGCGTCTTCCAGGCGCTTGATCTTCCTCCGGAAGCCTCTTGCTTCTTGAAGCTGCAGGGCCACACAAACAACACCCACCCACCCCCATTTAATTGAGCACTGCATCCTCAATAAAAAGGAAAAAAAAATACTGACCTCTTTCCCTGAAGAACTTTCTCAGGGGTATCTCAGCGTCATCCAAGGATGGGGCCAAAACAAGATTTGGATGGGTAGGAAAACTACACTTAATTTTGAAGACAAGACGGGTAAACTCAATTAGTGATTCCAAAGGACCCCATATTTCTTTCTTTTCTTAAACTCTCGGAAATACTTGAGTTTTTTTAATTCGATAGGGCAAGGACTTGTATATAAATGAGCTCAACTCTCTTCTGGCACTGATGATGTTACCTAGTTGAGTAATGAAACGTCTGCAAAAAAACAACCAAGTTCAGAGAGCAGCAAGGACCCCATCGTCCTCCTCCTCCTCCACAAACACCATTCCCTTCTAGCACTGATGGTGTTGCATAGTATGGTCATGAAACGTTTGCAAGAAAACAACCAGCTCAGAGACCTAACTCAGCTAAGAGTTCACAACACCGCCCTGATGCGGCCATTGAGCCTCAGTGGCGCAGTGGTTAGAGTGCAGTACAGTAAGAACTCACCTATTGCTGGTGTTACGTTCCAGACCTGGCCGCGATAGGTGAAATCCGCGATGGGGAATTTATCGACTGATAGTACTTATTTAAGTATTTATATTGTAATTGTTTGGTAAGTTTTCATTGTTTTAAGTGTTTATAAACCCTTCCCACACAGTATTTATTTTAGATACAGTATTTAAATACAGTATTTACAATTTTAGATATTTTTTTTTTTAAAAACCTGCCGATCGAGTTCCGCGGGCTGTTTAAATCTGCCGATCGACTTCCTCAGAAACCCGTGAACCAGCAAAGATCCGCAAATGATTTTTTTCATTAATATTTCTTGAAAACCCGCGATGAAGTGAAGCCGCAGTAGGTGAAGCGCGATATAGCGAGGGACTACTGTACTGCAAGCTACTTCTGCTGATCCCCGGTGCCAGCAGTTTGCCAGATTGAATCTCACCAGGTTCAAGGTTGACTCAGCCTTCCATCCTTCCGAGGTCGGTAAAATGGGGACCCAGATTGTTGGGGGCAATAGGCTTACTCTCTGTAAACCACTTAGAGAGGGCTGTAGAAGCACTATGAAGCGGTATATAAGTCTAAATGATATTGCTATTACTATTAAGGGTTTTTTTGTTTTTTGTTTTGTTTATTTACTAAATTAACAACAAACAAAAAACACTTAAAAGAAAACGTGCCCAACACCAATAAAAACCCCACCACCATTTAGGGGGTTATATTATTTACAATAAGTTTCAATTTCTTCCTTTACATTTCTTTACATACAAAAAGTGATTGGAATTTATTTTTCACATTGTCGTCATAAATTCTACTTAAGATATGATTTTTCACCTTATTCCATCGTGCCATCAGCTTCTCCAATTTACTTTCATCAAAGTTATTTAATCTTATTTCCATAATTTCGAAGTGGATGTGGTCCACCATGTACCAGTACCAATTCTGGATTGTCTATTTATTGCTATCTTTCCACCCTAATACCACTACTGCTTGAGCGCTTTCCAAAGCTGCTGTTTTGATTTCTTTAAATTCTCGTAATTCCCCATATTTTACTAGTATTGCTAATTCTTTTGTAATTATCCAATTAATGTTTAGCATATTATTTATTTCATTCTGTACTTCCTTCCAAAAATTTTGAGCTATTACTATTAAGTGAAATTGAGTTTGACACCCTGAACTGTCAATCAACCATTTAGCCCTTACCTCATCTTCAAGCTCAAGGACCTTCTCTCGGTATTCTTCCAGTTCTTGGCTGGTGACTGAGATGACTTCTTGAAGTTCCTTCTCGAGAATCATCTTACTATGGGTTAGAGACTGCAATTCCGCCTCCAGAGTCCGGATTTTTTCCTGAAGGTAAGAGAGAGAGGCACATCAAGTGAGGGAAGTGAGAATTTAGAGGCATGGGGGATAATAAATATTTTTGAAGGTAAGCCATAGCGGTTCATTTGGGAATAAAATAAAAAATTAATTGGTGGTTGACCCAGGAGACAAAACAAGGTTTGGAAGAAGCAGCAGCAGATGAGTTAACATATACCTAGAGTTTCCCAAATATGCCCATGTTACACCAACACTCCACAGTCTGCATTGGTTGCCGATCAGTTTCCGGTCACAATTCAAAGTGTTGGTTATGACCTATAAAGCCCTTCATGGCACCAGACCAGATTATCTCTGGGACCGCCTTCTGCTGCACGAATCCCAGCGACTAGTTAGATCCCACAGAGTGGGTCTTCTCCGGGTCCCGTCAACCAAACAATGTCGCTTGGCGGGACCCAGGGGAAGAGCCTTCTCTGTGGCGGCCCCAGCCCTCTGGAACCAACTCCCCCCAGAGATTAGAATTGCCCCCACCCTCCTTGCCTTTCGTAAGCTGCTTAAAGCCCACCTCTGCCGCCAGGCATGGGGGAATTGAGATACACTTTCCCCCTAGGCCTTTAAAATTTTATGCATGGTATGTCTGTATGTATGATTGGTTTTTATATAATGGGTTTTTAACTGTTTTTAGTATTGGATTATTGTTATACACTGTTTTATTACTGTTGTTAGCCGCACCGAGTCTGCGGAGAGGGGCGGCATACAAATCCAATAAATAAATGAATGAATGAATGAATGAATGAATGAATGAATGAATGAATAAAGAGTTATATTTACAGAAAAGATATAAACATAATAATTATAGGAGAGGCATCGCTAGTCTAAAATATTTGTTTGTTTGTTTGTTTGTTTGTTTGTTTGTTTGTTTGTTTGTTTATTTATTTATTTGTTTATTTATTTATTTATTTATTTATTTATTTATTTATTTATTTATTAAATTCGTATGCCGTCCCTCTCCGTAGACTCGGGGTGGCTCACAACTGTAATGTATGGCATATGTCATCAGTCTGTTAAATATGAGATTAACTGAGATAAGAAGCACTGAGGGAGAAGTAAAGAGGAAGAAGGAGGAAGTAGAAAAGTGAAGAGAGGGAAGAAGGAGCGGAGGGAAGTAGAAGATGGAGAGAAAGAGTAAGAAGGTTGAAGGAGGAGATGGAGATAGAAGGGACGGAGTGTAACGGAGTGAAGGAAAGCAGACTGATGAACAGGATAAAAATAGGACTAAAAATAGTCAAAAATAACTCATCCCGTTGACATTCTCTATTTTCCTGAGAAAAAACAGGATATATAGCAGATAGGAAGGAACAAACACTAATATCAATGCCATATCATGTGTGTACACTAAAAGATCAAGAAGAGGTAGAACTAAAATTTCCAGCACTGGGTAAACCTGGAAACTACAGTGATACCTTGTCTTACAAACTTAATTGGTTCAGGGACGAGGTTCTTAAGGTGAAAAGTTTGTAAGAAGAAAAAATGTTTCCCATAGGAATCAATGGAAAAGCGATTAATGCGTGCAAGCCCAAAATTCACAATTTTTGCCAGCCAAAGCGCCCGTTTTGCGCTGCTGGGATTCCCCTGAGGCTCCCCTCCATGGGAAACCCCACCTCCGGACTTCCTTTGCCAGCGAAGCTCCCGTTTTTACAATGCTGGATTCCCCTGCTGGGATTCCCCTGCAGTATCACAAAAACATGGAAGTCCGGAGGTGGGGTTTCCCATGGAGGGGAGCCTCAGGGGAATCCCAGCAGCGCAAAAACAGGTGCTTCGCTGGCAACGGAAGTCCGGAAGCGGGGCATCCCAGCGGCAGTGGTGGGTTTGTAAGGTGAAAATAGTTTGTAAGAAGAGGCAAAAAAATCTTAAACCCCGGGTTTGTATCTCGAAAAGTTTGTATGATGAGGCATTTGTAAGACGAGGTATCACTTGTACCAATATACCGTTTATTTAAGATCGGATTCCTACATGGGCTCGGATCAGATTAAACCATTAAAGCTGGAAGTTCATGAAGCAAAACCTGTGCCGGAAAAACATCCACAGTGGGATACAGCAATAGAGGTAGATGAAGACCAGGAAGACAGTGAAGGTTTTGAAGACAGTTTTGAGGAAGAAGAAGAGGAGGAGGAAGAAGAAAATGACTAAATAGTATAATAAATGAACTCTGCGATACAGGATATCTCTAAAAATGTGTCCTGGGAAAAGATAAACACAAATGCAGTTGAACAAAAGATTATTTTTTCAACTTTCTTTTTACCAATTATGAATACTTCGTGTAGTTTCCCAGTATAGATCTGTCAGTCAGTTGACTACAGTGTTCCCTCGATTTTCGCGGGTTCAAACTTTGCGAATAGCCTATACCACGGTTTTTCAAAAAAATATTAATTAAAAAATACTTCGCGGTTTTTTCCCTATACCACGGTTTTTCCCACCCGGTGACGTCATATGTCATCGCCAAACTAATAATTTTTGCAAATAAATAAAAAACAAAAATAATTATTGTTAATAAATAATTATGTTTATAAATATCAGGATCACTAAGTGTCTTATTCAATGGTGAGTACCAGTAATAATGGTGAGTAAATGGTTGTTAAGGGAATGGGAAATGGTAATTTAGGGGGTTAAAGTGTTACGGGATGGCTTGTGATACTACGTAGCCAAAAATGGTGTATTTACTTCCGCATCTCTACTTCGCGGAAATTCGACTTTCGCGGGCGGTCTTGGAACGCATCCCCCGCGGAAATCAAGGGAACTCTGTATATAACTTGGGAGATGCTTAAGGCTTAAGTATAGGATTCATTTATTTCAACAGAAAATAAAAGCTTTTCTATTTTTTAAAAAAGAATAAAAATAGGTATGAAACAGGATATTGATTTTTGACTGGTTGAATAAAAATGTATAGATATGTATGTGTTATTGACATTTTAAGGTATATGAGTTGACATAAAAATGGAAATTGTGGAGTAATTTTGTTAAACAAAATTACCAAAAAAGAAAAGAAAAGAGAGAGACACATTCTGGGTTAGCGTCCCCACTCAAACAAGGGTGCAAATGTTTTAAAAGATCAAGGAAACGAGGTCTCCTTACCAGGCTAGCGTGGTTATTTTCGTTCTCAGAGATCTGGGCCTTGAGTTCATTCAGTTCGGCTTCGGACGACTCCTTGGCTGTGAGGGCCTCCTGAAGGCGCCGGCTGAGGACCCCAACGGCGTTCTCGTAGGCTTTGTGCTTGGCTTTCATCTCCTTCTGGGCCGTGCTCAGGTCGGAACCCAACCTGTTCATCTTCTGCTTCTGTTCGGTAATGGCCCTACGAAGGGAATCCACAAAAGCAACTGCAGTTTAATGTTTCCAAATGTAAAATAATGCACTTGGGGAAAAGGAATCCTCAATCTGAGTATTGTATTGGCAGTTCTGTGTTAGCAAAAACTTCAGAAGAGAAGGATTTAGGGGTAGTGATTTCTGACAGTCTCAAAATGGGTGAGCAGTGCAGTCAGGCGGTAGGGAAAGCAAGTAGGATGCTTGGCTGCATAGCTAGAGGTATAACAAGCAGGAAGAGGAAGATTATGATCCCACTATATAGAATGCTGGTGAGACCACATTTGGAATACTGTGTTCAGTTCTGGAGACCTCACCTACAAAAAGATATTGACAAAATTGAATGGGTCCAAAGACGGGCTACAAGAATGGTGGAAGGTCTTAAGCATAAAACATATCAGGAAAGACTGAATGAACTCAATCTGTATAGTCTGGAGGACAGAAGGAAAAGGGGGGACATGATCGAAACATTTAAATATGTTAAAGGGTTAAATAAGGTCCAGGAGGGAAGTGTTTTTAATAGGAAAGTGAACACAAGAACAAGGGGACACAATCTGAAGTTAGTTGGGGGAAAGATCAAAAGCAACATGAGAAAATATTATTTTACTGAAAGAGTAGTAGATCCTTGGAACAAACTTCCAGCAAACGTGGTTGGTAAATCCACAGTAACTGAATTTAAACATGCCTGGGATAAACATAGATCCATCCTAAGATAAAATACAGAAAGTAGTATAAGGGCAGACTAGATGGATAATGAGGTCTTTTTCTGCCGTCAGTCTTCTATGTTTCTAAATGGCAGTCGGTAAAGAACGAGGGCTCGTGCGGTTAGGATGCTGGTGGACGAGCAGCAAGCTCAGCGTTCAATACCCAAGTGGTGTCGTGGGATGGGATGAGCTTCCGTCCTTAGCTCCAGACGGAAATATGAAAGGAGCCTCCCCCCCCCCAAACCTCTTACAATACTAGACAACACAGTATCAAGAGTCGAGACCTTCAAATTTCTAGGTTCTATCATAATTTTAACCCCTTGCTCCACCCAAGGAATAAATGTGTGATGGATGATGGATGAATGTCTTGTTAACTTTTAATTGTGGGGATTTTAATCTGAGAGGGGCGATTTTAATTGGAGTGGGGCAGCATATAAATCTAATAAATTATTATTATTAATTATTATTATTTAGATTTCTACATGTTGATAGCCGCCATGAGTCCCAGGAGAAGGGCAGCAAAAGAAATCAAAATTAATGAAATAAATAATAACAGTATTACGCAATATGCCTCACTTTGTCCTTCAGGTTTTGCAATGATCAAAAGGGGAAAATAGAGTTATCTAAGAACGGATAGAGGGAATGTGGTAGATTCAGGTAACTAAAGCAAGTTTATACTCACATTTTTGTTTCTTGTTGCATTTCGTCAACTTGTCGTTTTAAGTCTTCGTTTACTTTGACAAGAGCTGTCATCTGTTCTTGGTCAAACTGCAAAGACTGGGAAATTTGGTAAAAACACGAAAGAAAAATATTGAAATAATACGTTCTTTAATGCAGCGAGCTCACCTATTTAGGAATAGGGCTGGTTTAATTTAATTTAATTCAATTAATTTGACTTCTATGCCACCCAATCCCAAGGGGACTCATTGAAAGAAACACACGTAGTCCTTGAGTTATGACTACCACCGAGCCCAAAATGTATGTTCCCTGAGGGAAAGCTTTTGTTAAGCGAGTTTGCAGAATTCCAGACACAAATTATTACTAAAATCTGATAAACATAAATTTAAAACAGAATTGAAATAAAATACCGTTTAAAATGAAATTGGAATAAAATACAATTAAAAATGAAATTTTAAAAAAATCAGTTTAAGGTGAAATCGGAATAAAAATACAATAATTTAATATAAAGTATGATAAAATTATACGCTGCTCAAAAAAATTAAAATAAAGGGAACACTTAAACAACACAATATAACTCCAAAGTAAATCAAACTTCTGTGAAATCAAACTGTCCACTTAGGAAGCAACACTGATTGACAATCAATTCCACATGTTGTTGTGCACATTCAACTTTGTACAGAACAAACTATTCCATGGAAACATTTCATTCATTCAGATCTAGGATGTGTTATTTGAGTGTCCCCTTTATTTTTTTGAGCAGTATATTTCAGTGCCATCCCTACAGGATTATGGAAAAGAAGAATGGTTTTTAAAAAAGGGAAAAGTACAGAAATGTCTCAGGTTTTTTCTGTTGAATTCTTAAATTTAATTCTCCTTCCCACCTGTAGCTCTGACTCCATGTCGTTTCGTTCTTTCTGGGCCACGTGGAGTTGGCTCTCCAGTTCTTCCATCTGCTGCTGAATCTGCTGCAGTTCCTTTGCTAACTTGGAGTTCTCCAGCTCCGTGGATTTTTTCTCACCCTGCAGCTGAAGGAATTGCCGCTTCAGCTCTTTGACTTCGGCATCCAGCTTCTTCTTCGTGGTCTTCAGTTCACTGATTAGCTGGTCTTTGGAAAGTGCGTCTCGGCGGTAGGCTTCCACCATCACCTGCAGACCAAGAACCAAACATAACACAGGTCTACAAAAAATATTTTTTGCAATCTTCTCAGTTGACCTTGTACTTTTCTGAATCGTTTTTTTAAAAATTCTGATTTCAAAAAGGTATATAGTTTTTTCTGTAGCAGGTATAGTTTCCACAGAGCAGCATCATTATTATAAGGTATAGGAAACACGGGTGTAGAGAAAATATTTTTTGTAATCATCTCAGTTGACCTTGTACTTTTCTGAATCATTTTTTTTGTTCTGATTTCAAAAATGTATATAGTTTTTCTGTAGCAGGTAGAGTTTCCACGGAGGAGCATCATTATCATAAGGTATAAGAAATATACTGGCGACAGTAAGTAAACAGTAATCTACACATCAGAAATAATGTAATAACAAAAATGCTTCTATATCAGACACTTTATGTCAGGGGTCCCCAAACTTGGCAAGTTCAAAACTTGTGGACTTCAACTCCCAGAATTCTCTAGCCAGCTATACTGGCTGGAGAATTCTGGGAGTTGAAGTCCACAAGTCTTAAAATTGCCAAGTTTGAAGACCTCTGCTTTATGTGATAGAGCAAAACTAAGCATATTTTTGGAATCAGCACATCAAACTCCATAAAACAGACATATTGCTTTTGCTGATAATTTTTTGTGTTGACCAGTGCAATTGTTTGATGGAAAATATTACAGGATATCTAATTGTCAGGCTGAAGCCAGATTTGCTTGGAGATTTTGGCCTGCCACATTATGCTATATTCTTTTGGAATGTATTCGTGCTGTGAGGATTTGGGAGGGGCTGTTGAATGAGGAGGTAGAGACAGCCATAACAAATTCCTTATAGGAATTTCAAGGTCATCCTTTGTCCAGCACCTGCCCAGAAGAAGATGGGAGTGTACGGACCTGTTGGCAGACGATGAATGGTCTAAGGGACAAACGTGTGGGTGCAGAACAGGGGAATGAACTTTAAACCGGAAGGAGAAATCCTGGGAATTCAGATTCGAATTTCTCACAAATGCACCAGCAGGACTATCGGAATAAATTGGAACTTTGAGGAAACTTTTGCCTTGGACTCTGATTTGAACTTAGATGTTATTTGGAACGTTGACAAAACTTGTTTTGCAGCAAACTGGCTGTTTGGATCCCGGGGGAGGGAATACAACTGCTTTAAAATGGTGTAAATATGTACGGAATTTGCAAATCCAAAACACTTTTGGAGATCGAATAAGAAGAATATGAATCTTGAATATGAGACAGCAATGTGCGGCAGCAGCCAAAAAAAGCCAATACAATCCTGAGTTGTATAAACAGAGGCACAGAATCAAGATCACGTGAAGTATTAGTGCTGCTTTATAAAAACCCTAGTAAGACCACACCTGGAACATTGCAACCAATTTTGGTCACAACACTGCAAGAGATGTTGAGACTTTAGAAAAAGATCAAAGAAGAGCAACAAAGATGATCAAAGGCCTGGAGATGAAAACATATACAGTGATACCTTGTCTTACGAACTTAATTGGTTCCAGGACAAGGTTCGTAAGGTGAAAAGTTCGTAAGACGAAACAATGTTTCCCATAGGAATCAATGTAAAAGCAAATAATGCGTGCAAATCCTTCAGGAAAATCCCAAACTTTAGAAGGGAGGCGAACAGAGGGCAGGGAGGAGCAGCTAAAGGGGGCAGGTGGAAGAAGCAAGGCTAGGCTAAAGGGTGAGTGGGAAGGAAGAAAGGCAAGGGGGGCGCCCCTCCCTTTTCTTTCTTCAAAAAACACCCTTTCAGTGCCGCTGCAAGCACGCTGCTCTCCTACTTTTGTTAATGCAAACTCTTTCCCCCTCCAAGCCGCCCCTCCCTTTTCTTTCTTCAAAAAACACCCTTTCAGTGCCGCTGCAAGCATGCTGTTCTCCTACTTTTGTTAATGCAAACTCTTTCCCCCTCCAAGCCGCCCCTCCCTTTTCTTTCTTCAAAAAAGGAGGAAAAAAAGAAATCCCTTCTTCCCAGCAGCAATGGCTTGGGTTCGTAAGGTGAAAATAGTTCGGAAGAAGAGGGAAAAAAATCTTAAACACAGGGTTCGTATCTCGAAAAGTTCGTTAGAAGAGACGTTCGTAAGACGAGGTACCACTGTATATTATTTCAGGTGCTTAATTTGACAGTGCCAATTAAGGTGCAATTACGGTGTTTTATTAAGGATAAAACATTTCACATTTTCCAATTTCTCCAAAATGAGAAAATTTGGAAAAAAGAACGCACGTACACACCTTCTGTTGGAGATACTGTTCCTTCACTTTCTGGGTTTGCTTCTTCAGATTTGTACTTTCCTGTTGCAGGTTTTCCACCTACCAGAACAAAAAGAGGAAATGTTAGATAAGAACTAAAAAAGAAATTGAGCTAAATCAAAAAAAAAAAAAAGATTCAGTGTA
Organism: Erythrolamprus reginae; assembly: GCF_031021105.1. Classification (NCBI taxonomy): domain Eukaryota; kingdom Metazoa; phylum Chordata; class Lepidosauria; order Squamata; family Dipsadidae; genus Erythrolamprus; species Erythrolamprus reginae. The sequence goes on along the minus strand of NC_091959.1, from coordinate 39,789,333 downwards.
TTTCGAGGTTTGGGATATGTTTTACAAATGGATGGAAAGAAAGAAAACAGAGGGAAAAGGGGATGCATAAATATATATAGTTGTAATCATGAGGGTGAAGGAAAATAAACTTCTCAATCAAAGAAGGAAGATATAAGTAATGATATGTAAGGAATAGATATTATCTTTATTATAATAGGTAAATATCAATCAATAATTAATTAGTGATAGATGAAAACTGTAAAAGAAATACAGTTTAACATAAATACATACATAAATACATACATACATACATACATACATACACACACACATACATGGAAATGTGACATCAAAGCAATTTACCGTACCAAAAAAAGTGTGATAAAAGTTTTTGTGCTTTGTTTTTCTGTTTTGTTTGTGTTGTACTGTCTTAAGTTTGTATTGTAATGTTTTAAATGTTTTTTTTAAAATATTTATACTCAATTTAAATTTTTTTAAAAAAAAGAACCAAAGAAGAAAAATCAAGGGCCTCATGCATAATCAGGAAGCAAGACTGAACCTAGGAGACCAACGTTTTAATTTCCATTATACTGGCCAATACAGGTAGTCCTCAACTTGTAACGGTTCATTTAATCACCATTCAAAGGTTAAGGACGTAGTGGCTCAATGGCTAAGATGCTGAGCTTGTCGATCAGAAGGCTGGCAGTACGGCGGCTCAAATCCCTAGCGCCGCGTAATGGGGTGAGCTCCCGTTACTCATCCCAGCTTCTGCCAACCTAGCAGTTTGAAAGCGCATAAAAAATGCAAGTAGAAAAATAGGGACCACTTGGGTGGGAACAGCGTCCCTTGCACCTCCTGCATTTAGCCACATGACCACGGAGATGTCTTTGGCTCTCCAGCTTTGAAAAGATGAGCACCGCCCCCTAGAGTTGGGAACGACTGGTACGTATATACAAAGGGAACCTTTACCCTTACAAAGTTATAATGGCACTGAAATAAGTGACACGACTGTTTTTCACCCTGACGATGGTTGCCGTATCCCCGTGGCCATGTGATCAAAATTCAGACCCTTGGCAACTGGCTCGTATTTAAGATGATTGCAATGTCCTGGAGTCACGTGATCCCCTTATGTAACATTCTCAGCAGCAATAGGTCAATAGGGAAGTCAGATTCACTTATCAACTGAGTTACTAACTTAATGTTGTGGCCCGCCAGCAGCCCATGCAGCTGGTAGTGGATTCCGTTCAAAAAGAGACCGACTTGGTGATGCATCAGTGGCCTGTGCAGCTGAACCCCAAGTCGGACAGTGAGGAGGCTGACGAGGACTCGGTGCCAGAGGCAGAGGTTCATCAGGACCTTTGGAACCTCCAGGACCTCAGAGCAGCGATGAGGAAGAAGAGGCTTTTCCTCTTCCTGATGCATGAGCGCGCGGAGCTGCCCAGAGACAGGAATGGTTAATCCAGAGGAAGTCTCCTTGGGAGTAAGACTTGGGGCAAATTGGCCACTCCCCTAGTCTACTTAAGGACAGCAGAGGCAGCTGAAAGGCTGCAGGAAACAACGTTTTAGAATCATGTATCTGTCGTGAGTAACTCAGGTCTATAAAAGCTTATACTCTGTTTCTCTGCTTCGGCTTGCTTATCAAGGAAGACTTCTAGGCATTTTGCCAAGCCTTTGAAACTTTGTGAGATAAATAATTGCATTCCTCTGATTTAAGACTTTTTGAACCTAGGCCAGCTATTAATGAAGATTAATCTTTTGTAAGAAAAGATTGCTCTGAGATGTGTGTGTGTGCTACTAAGCCAATTATTAGTCGTGGTTTGTTGATTACTGTTTGTCCAAACTGTATGTTTGTTACGTTTGTAACTGGGACAGAACTGGGGCAGAACACTCAATAACTGCAGTGATTCATTTAAGAACGGTGGAAAGGTTGTAAAATTGGATAAAATTGATCTTAAGAACTGTCTCGCTTAGCCACAGAAATTTTGGGTTCAATTGTGGGTCGTAAGTCGCAGGTTACCTGTAATAGCTAAGAACACTAATGAAAAAGGGAGGGTTAAATGGAGAAATTTATACCTGGCTTGATTTGATGGCTATTTCTTGCTTGAGCTGCTCCAAAACATCGGAGGCTGCCTCAGTGTGGCCCCCCAAATACTGGACGGACTCTTTGAGTCCTTCTTGCCCTGACTTTGCCACCTGCAGGGCAACTTCTAAGACGATCTTCTCGTTCTGCAAATAGCAGATGGAGTCGTCCTTCGAGGCGGCCTCTCCTTGTAGTTCAGCCCACCTGGCCTCCAGTTCGTCATAGCGCAGCTGAAGGTCCTCCACGGTTTGGTCTCGGGTCTGTAACGTCTCTTGGGTGATGGTCAACTGTTTCATCAGATCCAGCTGTTCCTGCTGCAGCGTCTCCACCTGAATGTCTCGCTGCTGAAGGGTTAATTTGACCTGGGCCAAGAACACAAAGAAGTTCGCCATCACCATGATATTCTCCCAAGGTAAAAGAAAACATCCTTCTACCTGGCCTTAACTCAAGACGTCCCAAAGGTGCTTTTTCAAGAGGAGACCGGACTTCGTGGTTATTCTTTGAAGATGTTTTGGTTCTCTTCAGTTTTAGAACTGCAGCTTCTTGGATGAGAAGCAAAACGTCTTAATAGCAAGAAAGTCCAGTTGCCACTTGTAAAAGCACCTTTGGGACAACTATGACCTGGAGGACTGAATATCTCTATAGACTCTTAACTCAAGAGTTGCCAGCTTCCAAAAACTGAGAAAGGCACATAACAATTCTTCCAAGCAAGGACCAGCCCATAGATTTCCACTGCTCTCCTCTCCTCTGCAAATTCACGCATCAGCTGTTTCTCCTGTTCCTCATCAGCCACCTCCAGACCTGAGGGCTGTTGACTCTCCATCTGAGGCTCTGCCTCTGCCTCTCTCTCTGCCAGTTCCATTCCCTCTTCCCCCTCAAAGCTCTTAGGTTGTTTTGATCCTGACCTTGACTCCATCACCTCCTCCTTCTCCTCTGGTTTGGCAATAGAAGGGCCCTCAGTTGAAAGGCCACAACAAGAATGCTTTGTTGTTTCTCGCCCACTGACAGAATCTTGCCAAGTTAAAAGCAAACTACCGTCCCTATAAGCAAATATTGGGGGAACTGTTGAGGAGGAGCCCTCTTCACCCTCTTTTTCAGACACACAAACTCTGATTTGCCTCTTAACTCCTCTGGAACATAGCCCCTCCCTCTTGGGAATCCAGACTACATTCCACCACAGGAATCAACCTCAGCCTTTACACGAGAGTCACACACCTTTGGCTGTAATGCAATGCACAAAACATTTGTACCTTTTCTAGCTCCTCTTCCAATGATGCTGCGGAATCAGCCATCTTCTGAAGCTGCTCTTTCTCGTCCTCAAACTCCTCCAGTTTCCTCTGCAAGTCGTCTTCTACCATACTCTTAGCCTCCTGGATTTGCAGAAAGGCCGCTTCTTGGTCTAACATGTCAGCCTGTGGAGAAGAAGCATCAGTGGTTTTAAAATTGTGGTGAAAGCTGTCAAGGCGATGGTTAACTGCATGTGTGCGGTTAACTGCACCTTTGTAGAGATTCTGCTATACAATTTGGGATGAATACCCTTGGAAAGGTTTGGGAGTAGGAATGAACTTCCATAGGAAATAAATTGCAGACTACAGGAACCCAGAGCACAACTCAGATGACTCTGAGGACACAGATAAAACTCCAAGTGGCCTCAATGACACTCTCAAAGAATGCAAATGACCAGCTCTCTGTAAGGAATATACAGTATAGGAATATGAGATATATTCAGAGTATAAGAGGCACCCAAATTTCCAGCCTCTTTTAGGGAGGAAAAAGGTGTGTCTTATACTTCAAAATACGGTACTTTGGTTGCTACTTGGAAACCGCTTCTTGACTTTATGCTTGAGGTGGGCAGGAAAAACTGAAACCTTGATTTTGGGTTTTACTGATTAGACTGATTTGTTGTTATAGAAATGGCTAGTTTGTACTATTACAGAAAAGTAAAAAGTTGAGAAAGTTCCCTGGGGAGGGGGGGAACTACTGACCCCCTCAGAGAGGGTTCGCAACTTGGGCGTCGTCCTCGATCCACAGCTAACATTGGAACATCATATTTCGGCTGTGGCAAGGAGGGCGTTTGCCCAGGTTCGCCTGGTGCACCAGTTGCGGCCCTATTTGGACAGGGAGTCATTGCTCACAGTCACTCATGCCCTTATCACCTCAAGGTTCGATTACTGTAACGCTCTCTACCTGGGGCTACCTTTGAAAAGTGTTCGGAAACTTCAGGTCATGCAGAATGCAGCTGCGAGAGCAATCATGGGCTTTCCTAAATATGCCCATGTTTCACCAACACTCCACAGTCTGCATTGGTTGCCGATCAGTTTCGGGTCACAATTCAAAGTGTTGGTCATGACTTTAAAAGCCCTACATGGCTTTGGACCAGACTACTTCCGGAACCGCCTGCTACCGCACGAATCCCAGCGACCGATACGGTCCCACAGAGTGGGCCTTCTCCTGGTCCCGTCGACTAAACAATGTGGTTTGGCGGGCCCCAGGGGAAGAGCCTTCTCTGTGGCGGACCCGGTCCTCTGGAACCAACTCCCCCTGGAGATTAGAATTGCCCCCACCCTCCCTGTCTTTCGTAAACTACTCAAGACTCATTTATACCGCCAGGCAATGGGGAGTTGAAATATTCCTTCCCCCTAGGCCATTACAAGTTATGCATGGTATGTCTGTGTGTATGTTTGGTTTTATAATAAGGGTTTTTAGTTGTTTTATTACTGGATTGTCACATGCTTTTTTTATCATTGTTGTTAGCCGCGTCTACGGAGTGGGGCGGCATACAAATCCAATAAATATTATTATTATTATTATTATTATTATTATTATTATTATTATTATTATTATTATTATGCTTTATTCTATTGCAACAGAGGGAGTTGGATTTTCAATGCCTTTTTCCTGAGACCAATTGGGATTGGGCGGCATAGAAGTCAAATTAATTAAATTAAATCCCCCCTGCCCACTTTTCTTTCCCTTTCCCCTCCCCACAGTGTCCTATTATTTGCTCTTGTGCTTTTCTATTTTTATTCTAGAATCTAATAAAATGTTAAAAAGTTATTCCTTGGAACGGGATTGCCGATCAAATAGTCCCGATTCAGATAACCTGTGTTGCGCAGAGAAACCTGTGTCATCTTTACCTCGATGTTTTGCAGCTGCGCAGCGATGCGCTCCTTCTCCTTGATCGATCTATGCTGCGTCTCCGTTAATTGATGAGACAGAGTGACGTTCTCTAACTTCAGATGTTCCAGCACCCCAAACTGAGTCATCTGTCCAGCCTGGGAAAAACGGAGAAAAAATAACTGTATTTAGAGACATCTGAAGAAATCAATTCCCAGCTATTAGGAGTTATAATTTGTGGCCTTCTTTTCTGTTGTGATTAGCTCTGGCCCAGCTCCTGCCCCAAGGACTGTGGATGTGGGGGAGACATCCACATGCTGCAGGCCTGTTTTGCCCCCGGTGGAATCTGCTGATGAAGGCTCCTCTGACCAAGAAGACATGAGTGACAGGGAGGAGGAGAGTGTGGCAGACAGCTCAGAAGGAGATCAATTATCTAGCTCCTCCTTGGATTCGGAACAAGAGTTAATGATACAGCCACGCATGCGGAGAGCGATGCATAGGCAACAACAACTGAGAGATTATTATCAAAGAAAATGAGGCCACCTGTGGTTGGGTGGGGCTGTGGTCATTAGTGAGGCTGCTATAAAGAGCAGCCTGTGGGTTTGGCCATTGTGGAAGATTATCTGATCCTTGTGTTTCGTGACTGCTTTACTGACTTTGACTTTTTGTGTGCTGATTTTCCCCCGCTTTGAAACTAAACCAGAGCAAAGTGTGTTTCACTTTGTGAAAGAAGAAGGACTGTGAATTGCCTCACAGCTGCAAGCTAAGTATCACAGAACTGATAAGGGACTTGTACAAATTACCAGTTTGTTTGGAGACAAGTGCTCTTTGCTATACCAAAAGAGGGCTTAGTTTAAGTGACTTTTCATTATAAAGAACATTGTTTTGAATTTTCAAACGTGTGTGTGTCTGAAATTTGTACTTGTGAATTTTTGGGAGGAGTCTACCAGAGAGCCCGACAGAACACTTTTCTTTAGATTAAAAGGTGATTTGGCTTGTAATTGTGGATTTGATACCCTTTATAAAGAGATTCAAAGCAACCGTTTATTGCTGATTGGTGTTGCTCTCATGAGTTTTTACATCGTTGTGAGTGTGCCCGAATTTAGCAGTCTAAGTGAGATGCCATTGTGAGATGGATGTCTGTCCATAGAAACCGATTAAATAAATGAACAAGGAGGAAGAAGAATAGCCTTCGCTGTGGCAGCTATGGAAGAACTACAGAGAGATTAACAGAGTTGGAAGGGACCTTGTAGGTCATCTAGTCCAACTCCCAGCCCAAGCAGGAGACCCTACATCAGGGGTCCCCAAACTTTTTACACAGGGGGCCAGTTCACTGTCCCTGAGACTGTTGGAGGGCTGGACTATTAAAAAAACCTATGAACAAATCCTTATGCACACTGCACATACCTTATTTTAAAGTGAAAAACAAAATGGGGATGTACTATTTAGAGGGGGGAGAAGTCTGAAATTCATATACATTTATGTTTTGTTTTTAATTTTCTTTTGTTAACATCTGATTGTAGGTTTTTTTGGCTTATAGAAAAATGTATAAAGAAAGAAGGAAGCACTTTGGCATAATGGTTAATAAGTTAGAATATAATTGGTGTACTTTTTGAAGGAACATTAAGGAGGGAATTTAATTAAAAGAAAATGAATGTAACTGGATGACAAAATTAGAAAAAAAACTTTTGCAACTTTTTTGATGATAGATATTAGTTACTAACAAAATACCGCATTTTAGTCATAGGAAATTAGATGGAACCCTGTGTTGTGTCACTCACCCACGGGCCGGATAAATGGCCTTGGCGGGCCACATGCGGCCCGCGGGCCATAGTTTGGGGACCGCTGCCCTACACTATTTCTGACAGATGGCACTCTGGTCTCTTTTTGAAAGTCTCCAGTGGTAAAGCTTCCACAACTTTCGAAGACAACTTCTGTTCCATCAGTTGATTGTTCTCATTCTCAGAAAGTTTCTCCTTATTTCCAGGTTGAATCTCTCCTTGATCAGTTTCCATCCATGGTTCCTTGTCTGGCCTTCAGGTGCTTTGGAAAACAGCTTGTCCCCCTCCTCTCTGTGGCAGATCCCCAAATATTGGAACACTGCTATGATGTCTCCCCTGGTCCTTCTTTTCATTAAACTAGACATACCCAGTTCCCGCAACTGTTCATTATACGTTTTTGCCTCCAGTCTCCTCATCATCTTGGTTGCTCTTCTCTGTATTCTTTCTTGAGTCTCAATGGTCTGCAGCTGGTTTGCTCAGAGTCAAACATGTGTCAGGACCCAAACCAAGAATGACACGCAGTAATTCTTCCAAGCTGTTTCATACCTATAGATCAGAGGTCTTCAAACTTGGCAACTTTAAGACCTGTGGACTTCAACTCCCAGAATTCTCCAGCCTGCTATGCTATGCTGGCTGGAGAATTCTGGGAGTTGAAGTCCACAAGTCTTAAAGTTGCCCAACTCTGGGGACCCCTGCTATAGATAGTCTCGTGCCAGGCTGAACTACACTGCTCAAAAATAAATAAATAAAGGGAACGCTCACAGAACACCTGCTAGATCTGAATGAATGAAATATTCTCATTGAATACTTTCTTCTGTACAAAGTTGAATGTGCTGACCACAAAATGAAATTGATTGTCAATCAGGGTTGCTTCCTAAGTGGACAGTTTGATTTCACAGAAGTTTGATTGACTTGGAGTTATATTCTGTTGTTTAAGTGTTCCCTTTATTTTTTTTGAGCAGTATATACACATCTGCAATATAGTCTGGGAACTGTTAGGGGGAGACTGTCTTCACCCTCTTTCGCCCCACGCATAATATCCAAGTTGAATCCATCCCCTCCCTCCATCTCTTCACATCCAGGGAAACCCGCAGAAAATTGTTAGAAACATAGAAGTCTGACGGCAGAAAAAGACCTCATGGTCCATCTAGTCTGCCCTTATACTATTTCCTGTATTTTATCTTAGGATGGATATATGTTTATCCCAGGCATGTTTAAATTCAGTTACTGTGGATTTATCTACCACGTCTGCTGGAAGTTTGTTCCAAGGATCTACTACTCTTTCAGTGAAATAATATTTCCTCACGTTGCTTTTGATCTTTCCCCCAACTAACTTCAGATTGTGTCCCCTTGTTCTTGTGTTCACTTTCCTATTAAAAACACTTCCCTCCTGAACCTTATTTAACCCTTTAACATATTTAAATGTTTCGATCACGTCCCCCCTTTTCCTTCTGTCCTCCAGACTATACAGATTGAGTTCATGAAGTCTTTCCTGATACGTTTTATGCTTAAGACCTTCCACCATTCTTGTAGCCCGTCTTTGGACCCGTTCATTTTTGTCAATATCTTTTTGTAGGTGAGGTCTCCAGAACTGAACACAGTATTCCAAATGTGGTCTCACCAGGGATCACAATCTCCCTCTTCCTGCTTGTTATACCTCTAGCTATGCAGCCAAGCATCCTACTTGCTTTTCCTACTGCCCGACCACACTGCTCACCCATTTTGAGACTGTCAGAAATCACTACCCCTAAATCCTTCTCTTCTGAAGTTTTTGCTTAACACAGAACTGCCAATGCAATACTCAGATTGAGGATCCCTTTTCCCCAAGTGCATTATTCTACATTTGGAAACGTTAAACTGCAGTTTCCATTGCTTTGACCATTTATCTAGTAAAGCTAAATCATTTACCATATTACAGACCCCTCCAGGAATATCAACCCTATTGTTTCCCATTAAAAGCAAAGATTGTCACCCCCCATTTGAAACCACAATCAGCCAATCCCCCTTCGGATCTATTGAATTAACACGGTAATAGCGCACCTAGGGAAATAAGGTCTGGGTACTGAATGGGAGGAGGAGGAGAGAAGCAAGCTGTGCTCACCTTTATGTTGGCCATATCGCTCTGCAGACGAATCCTTGCTTGTTGAGCTACAGCCAACTGTTGTTGGTACCAGTGCCGAACTTTCTGCAGGGATGCGATCTCTGCCTGGGATGACTTCAGCTTACCGGTCAAGGACGCGCGGTCCAGCTCGACCTGCTGGAGTTGGCTTTTTAACGTGGAGAGCTGCTGCCGGAGATCGTGAACTAAAAGTAGAGGATGAAAAAAAATGTAAATAGAGGAAGGGTGGAGTTATATTTTTTTCAAAACCACAGTCTAAAATAAATCATACGACATCCAATGGAATGGAACAGGTCATCAAAGCACAAAGAAGCTCCTGAATAGACTTCTCTTTAGAAGATAGCAATAGCACTTAGACTTATATACCGCTTCACAGTGCTTTACAGTCCTCTCTAAGCGGTTTAAAGAGTCAGCATATTTCCCCCAACAATCTAACATTAGAGAACCATCTTTCGGCTGTGGTGAGGGGGGCGTTTGCCCAGGTTCGCCTGGTGCACCAGTTGCGGCCCTATTTGGACCGGGAGTCACTGCTCACAGTCACTCATGCCCTCATCACCTCGAGGTTTGACTACTGTAACGCTCCCTACATGGGGCTACCTTTGAAGAGTGTTCGGAAACTTCAGATCGTGCAAAATGCAGCTGCGAGAGCAATCATGGGCTTCCCCAGGTATGCCCATGTCACACCAACACTCCGCAGTCTGCATTGGTTGCCGATCAGTTTTCGGTCACAATTCAAAGTGAAGGTCATGACCTATAAAGCCCTTCATGGCATCGGGCCAGAATATCTCCGGGACCGCCTTCTGCCGCACGAATCCCAGCAACCGGTTAGGTCCCACAGAGTTTGCCTTCTCCGGGTCCCGTCGACTAAACAATGTCGTCTGGCGGGACCCAGGAGAAGAACCTTCTCTGTGGCGGCCCCGGCCCTCTGGAACCAGCTCCCCCCGGAGAATAGAATTTCCCCCACCCTCCTTGTCTTTCATAAACTTCTTACAACCCACCTCTGCCGCCAGGCATAGGGGAACTGAGATATCTCCCCCGGGCCTATACAGTTTACGCATGGTACGTTTGTGTGTATGTTTTCTTTTTAATAAGGGGTTTTTAGTGACTTTTAATTGTTAGATTTGTTATATATTGTGTTATTGTTGTTGTGAGCCACCCCGAGTCTACAGAGAGGGGCAGCATACAAATCTAATAAATAATAATAATAATAATAATAATAATAATAATCTGGGTCCTCATTTCACCCACCTCGGAAGGATGGAAGGCTGAGTTAACCTTGAGCTAGTGGTGAGATTTGAACTGCTGAACTACAGCTAGCAGTTAGCTGAAGTAGCCTGCAGTGCTGCACTCTGTTGTGGTTAGCTCTGGCCCAGCTCCTCCCCCAAGGACTGTGGATGTGGGGGAGACATCCATATGCTGCAGGCCTGTCTTGCCCCCGGTGGAATCTGCTGATGAAGGCTCCTCTGACCAAGAAGACATGAGTGACAGGGAGGAGGAGAGTGTGGCAGACAGCTCAGAAGGAGATCAATTATCTAGCTCCTCCTTGGATTCGGAACAAGAGTTAATGATACAGCCACGCATGTGGAGAGCGATGCATAGGCAGCAACAACTGAGAGATTATTATCAAAGAAAATGAGGCCACCTGTGGTTGGGTGGGGCTGTGGTGATTAGTGAGGCTTCTATAAATAGCAGCCTGTGGGTTTGGCCATTGTGGAGGATTATCTGATCGTTGTGTTTCGTGACAGCTTTACTGACTTTGACCTTTTGTGTGCTGATTTTTCCCCGCTTTGAAACTCAACCAGAGCAAAGTGTGTTTCACTTTGTGAAAGAAGAAGGACTGTGAATTGCCTCACAGCTGCAAGCTAAGTATCACAGAACTGATAAGGGACTTGTACAAATTACCAGTTTGGTTGCAGACGAGTGCTCTTTGCTATACCAAAAGAGGGCTTAGTTTAAGTGAATTTTCATTATAAAGAACATTGTTTTGAATTTTCAAACGTGTGTGTGTCTGAAATTTGTACCTGTGAATTTTTGGGAGGAGTCTACCAGAGAGCCCGACAGAACACTAACCATTGTGCCACCTCGTGTTACTTGGAACCCTGACAAAGTCTTCATCTTCCCACTTACCAAAGGCATGATAATTAAGGAAGGATGAATCAGAAAGACTTGTGAACTTTCTGATTTCTCTCTTCCATACAGACTCACAAAGAAAGTGGTTTGGGGTCAGGTTCCAATCAATCTATTTGGGACTCGACGCTTTGTAGGCTTCTCATGCAAGAGCAAATGGACCGAAGACACTCAGCTTGGTTCTACTCACCCACGCTGTCCTTGCCAAGGACATTTTTCTGCAAGTCTTCCACCTTCCCCATCAGTCTCTGGTACTGTTCTTCGGCCAACTGAAGGTCATTATGGGAAGCAGCCAAGCCAGCGTTCTTGGCCTCCAGGGTGGTCTGCAGCTCGGCCATGGCACATTCCAGTTCCCAGCAGGACTGCTTCAAGGTAGCCACCTCTGAATTCAGCGAGTCCTGCTTCCGCTGGCTGGTCTGCGAATGCTCCATGTGGGTTTGGAGTTTCATCTGGACCGCGGCCAGCTGGGCTTGCAATTCTGCTTTTTCCTTGAGGGCCTACACAAAGATAAATCTGGTGGTCATGTTTTCTATCATAGCCAAGCAATGGTGGAAGTATCGTCATCGAAACTGGGTTGAGGTAGGCCTTCAAAAACCTTCTATAATAGAGATCTCCAGCCTTGCCAACTCTACAACTTGTGGACTCCAACTCCCAGAATTCCTTGGCCGGCCATGCTGGGTAAGGAATTCTGGGAGTTGAAGTCCACACATCATAAAGTTGCCAAGGTTGGAGACCTCTGAAATACCCTTCATGTTTTGGACACAAAACCAAATACAGTAGTACCCCTAGATACGAGCATAATTGGTTCCATAAGGGAGCTTGTATCTCAAGGCAACTCGTATTCTGGAACAAATAACTTTTTTCCCCTCCGAGATAACCAAAAGCAAGGATTCTAACCAAAAGCAAGGATTCTTGCGCCACCTAGTGGACGCTCGGCTCGTATCCCGAATTTCAGGTCGGGAATAGAACAGAAATGTCTCTCCCCTCCTAGCTCGTATCTGAAAATACTTGCATGTAGAGCGGCTCGTATCTAGAGGTACTACTGTATCTCGTCCATGACACCTCTTCAGAAGGATTTTTTAAAAAGAATTGGTTTTTTAAAAAATTACTTACTTACTTACTTACTTACTTACTTACTTACTTACTTACTTACTTACTTACTTACTTACTTACTTATTGGATTTGTATGCCACCCCTCTCCGCAGACTCGGGGCAGCTTTTTTCTCCATCATATATAAAATAATTGCATCTATATATACCACACATAATAATAGAAAAAAACCCAAAAATATCTTGCTTCGATTTCAATCTGGACTACCAAAATCTGCCAGTCTGAAATTCCATTTTTTATTCTCCTCTTATCCCGCTACCTTCTTTAACTTTCTCTCCTCCTTCCTTCTCCAACCTCTCCACCCTCTCTCTTCTCCGGCCTACTTCCTCTCCTTCTTTCTTTGCTTTTCCCTGATTGAACTGTTTGTAATTCTATAAATCGTTTATTAGAAAATGCTGGCAGTTTCTTTCTATTATCTTGTCATTTTGTCAAAGTTTTTTGTTATTATATCATAATTTTTAATCTAAACTGAACTTGTCTTGTATCAATGCTGCCTCCCCACTCCCTACTATTCTCGGCAGGGATGTTTACAGGTGGATTGTAGATGTGGATAACAACCCTAAACTACCATCAAGATCATAAACCATCCCGTATTACTTTCACACTCGCTGTCTAGGAAGAACAGAGGCTAATCCCCCATCTCCTTGGAATGCTTTCATTGGGATCCCTACACCTGGAAGCAAACGGAATCCTGCGGCTTAAATGGCCCCAGTCTAAGATCATATCATCTCAAGATGTTTTGAGTTCTACAGATAAGACTACATTGATCAACAATGACCTGAAATGCCCCCCTCCTTCTAGTGATACCTAATATATACTGCTTGCTGTGGTTAGCTCTGGCCCAGCTCCTGCCCCAAGGACTGTGGATGTGGGGGAGACATCCACATGCTGCAGGCCTGTTTTGCCCCCCGGTGGAATCTGCTGATGAAGGCTCCTCTGACCAAGAAGACATGAGTGGCAGGGAGGAGGAGAGTGGGGCAGACAGCTCAGAAGGAGATCAATTATCTAGCTCCTCCTTGGATTCGGAACAAGAGTTAATGATACAGCCACGTATGTGGAGAGTGATGCATAGGCAGCAACAACTGAGAGATTATTATCAAAGAAAATAAGGCCAACTGTGGTTGGGTGGGGCTGTGGTGATTAGTGAGGCTTCAATAAATAGCAGCCTGTGGGTTTGGCCATTGTGGAGGATTATCTGATCCTTGTGTTTCGTGACTGCTTTACTGACTTTGACCTTTTGTGTGCTGATTTTTCCCCGCTTTGAAACTAAACCAGGGCAAAGTGTGTTTCACTTTGTGAAAGAAGAAGGACTGTGAATTGCTTCACAGCTGCAAACTAAGTATCACAGAACTGATAAGGGACTTGTACAAATTACCAGTTTGTTTGGAGACGAGTGCTCTTTGCTATATCAAAAGAGAGCTTGGTTTAAGTGAATTTTCATTATAAAGAACATTGTTTTGAATTTTCAAACGTGTGTGTGTCTGAAATTTGTACCTGTGAATTTTTGGGAGGAGTCTACCAGAGAGCACGACAGAACACTAAGATCATGTCATCTCAAGATGTTTTGAGTTCTACAGATAAGACTACATCTATCAACAATGACCTGAAATGCCCCACTCCTTCCAGAGATATCTAATATATACTGCTCAAAAAAAAAGAGGGAACACTCAAATAACACATCTTAGCTCTGAATGAATGAAGTATTTTCATTGAATACTTTGTCCTGTACAAAATTGAATGTGCACAACAGCATGTGAAATTCATTGTCAATCAGTGTTGCCTCCTAAGTGGACAGTTTGATTTCACAGAAGTTTGATTTACTTGGAGTTATATTATGCTGTTTAAGTGTTCCCTTTATTTTTTTTGAGCAGTGTATGTTTCATAACCCATCCTTGAACCTACAAGACTAGTGACATGCTTGTCATAATTCTGGACAATGAGTTTTTTTAAATAAAGATCCTTTTGTACCTCGTTGGCTTCCAATGACAGTGCCTCTAGTTGTCCTTCGAGCCTCATCTTCTCTTTGAGGACCTGGAGTAGCTCATCATGGGTTCCTGCGATCGAACTTTCCATGGATATGCTGGGGTGAGACAAAAGAAACAAGTGCCTTGTGAAACTGTGCCAATTACAAAAACCTTAGCGGATCAAACATATGCAAGGCAACAATCCATGATGTCTATGGAGATTCTCCATCATCCAGGTCATGGTTGTTCCTAAGGTTCTTTTTCAAAAGGCAACTGGACATCGTTTGTTTGTCCTGGATACAAAGGGAATTCCTTCTTTCAGTTCTGAACTGAAGCAGATTCTTTTTTTTAAATAAACTTGATTGATTTTCTTAAAATTGACAAACATACAAACACACACTTAACATAAAGTTGGGGTTGCAAATACCCCTCTTATTCTAGAAGTCAAATTGCAATACAGAAAAAGAATTCATTATTAATATCTTAAGTCAACCTATTACTTTAAATCAGGGGTAGGGAACGTTGGCTCTTCTGTGACTTGTGGACTTCAACTCCCAGAATTCCTGAGCTAGCATGATTGGCTCAGGAATTCTGGGAGTTGAAGTCCACAAGTCATAGAAGAGCCAACGTTCCCTACCCCTGCTTTAAATGAAAAGAAGAAATTTTGTGTAACCTTATTATAAAAGAAAAATAAACTTCATACATAAGCAAAATACAAACGCAAGGATTAAATCCTAACCATACTACTATTGTGCACACCTAGCATTCATTTTTACTTCTTCTTTTTCTCTATCCATATATACACTTTATTCCAAATCACATAAAATTCAGATTCTTCTTGGTTATTTAACCGCCTTGTCATCATATCCATTTCCTCTTTAGGAATATCTTCCCCCTTCCAATTTTGCGCATATACTATCCTGGCCGCTGTCGTTATATGAATGACTAGATGTAAAATATCTTTCTTATATTTCTGTTTAGCTATACCTAATAAGTAAAATTCCGGAGTTTTTTTCTATCTCTTGCATTACTATTTCTTTTATTATTCTTTCTATCATTTTCCAATATATCTTAGCTTTGCTACAACTCCCCCATTGATGATAATATGAACCTATTTCTTTTTTACACTTCCAACACAATGGGGACATATTAGGGAACATTTTTGCAATTCTACTTGGTGGGAGATGCCACCTATAGAACTGAACTGAAGAAGATTCTTGGATGAGAAGAACGGAACTGAAGAAGCTACTTGGATGAGAAGAACGGCATTCTGTCTAAGTTTCGAGCCCCAATAATCAGATGCACACAAATTGTCTAACTAACAAAAGGATTTAATATTTACAAAAGTCTCAGTATTGTAAGAGTTCATCCAAGAAGCTTCTTCAAAGGGAGAAGCAAATCAAGTCCTATCAGTTGGTCAAAATCCTAGAGCAAAGATAAACATGGTAATAATTTATCAGCTGCAGCAAGAGTTCCAAGGCGTAGTTCTCAGAACTTAACTGGAAGACGGAAGCTCATTATCAAAGCTAAGAATGTGCTCTTTTGAAACACAAACTGAATTCAAGAGTGAAGAATAAATTATTCCGAAATGAACAACATTGTTTTCTGCAACAAGTCGGAACATGCCTCACCCTTAAATAGTGAAGGTGTGACCCAATAGCCAGCAATACCACTCATGGGTCAATCTACTCTTAGCCAACCATTCATGTGTCTTAGATGCCCTCCGAACTCTGGCATCCAGAAGAGGCTCCTCCACTTCCCCTGAGTCACTCAGCACAGGAAATGCTAAATCATTCTTTAACAGGAAGTGCTGACTCACTCATGTCAGGAAATGCAGAAGGGCCCTGGTTGTTGTGACCCTGGCCCCTCGTCAATTTCACTGTCACTCGCAGGCGCCAGGAATACAGGATGCCTGCACCGCCCCTCTACAGTCCCTGCATCCTCTGAGTCCATAACGCAAGTGAACCGTCACAAACAGAACTGAAGAAGCTTCTTGGATGAGAAGAACAGAACCGAAGAAGCTTCTTGGATGAGAAGAACAGAACCGAAGAAGCTTCTTGGATGAGAAGAACAGAACCGAAGAAGCTTCTTGGATGAGAAGAACAGAACCGAAGAAGCTTCTTGGGTGAGAAGAACAGAACCGAAGAAGCTTCTTGGGTGAGAAGAACAGAACCGAAGAAGCTTCTTGGGTGAGAAGAACAGAACCGAAGAAGCTTCTTGGGTGAGAAGAACAGAACCGAAGAAGCTTCTTGGATGAGAAGTGGAACATCTTCAGGAAAAAAATCTCTTCATCCAACAAGCATCTTCAGTTCAGAACTGAAAGAAGGAGGGAACTTCATTTGTTCCCAGGACAAACAAGCAAAGTTTTTGAAAAGGGGACTAAGCTGGGGACTTCAGAGTTAGAGAAGATACCCATATAGTTTACCTGCTAGAAATACTGTCCCGTCGGCTTCTGGGTTCCCCATTGACTTCCTGTTCCTGAGCTCGTTGCTCTGTTGCCGCAGCCTGCAATACCTCCCTAATGGAAGGAAACTGTCCAACAGCATCCAGTGGGACCACCTGCCCGTTGACGGTGACAGCCATACCCGGCTTGCTTTTGGGGCTGGAGGAAGTGAGGCCTCTTCCCGACATGCTACTGTAGGTCGAGCTGTCGCTTTCATTGCCATCCAGCCTCATTCCCGCTTCGCTGCCATCCATTTCTGACACGCTGTCTCCTGCCAAGGACGAAGCTTCTAGACGGTCGTCTGAATCAGGCGTCAGACTGATGGAAGACACAACGGAGGCCAGACTGTTTGAGTTCTGTTTCAGAGACCCGCCCGAGGAACCGGCACTTCCGTCTGGGTTTTCTGTCCGGTAATCTGCCAGCGACCGAATCCGACTTGTTCTGGAAGATTTGGAACTTTTTTTCTCTTTAAAGGAAGCCGGGAGGCCCAAACTCCCCACTTTCGGGCCTCGTGGGACATTGGTTCGTAAAAAGGAATATTCTTTGGTCATTGCCACAGGGCTGGCCCTCGGTAATATCTCCGGATTCCACATCAGCTCGGGATCCAGGGTGCTGGAGGGGCGACTTTTAGCTGTAAACAGCTGGAGTAGATGAAAGGCAGGAAAGAAACAAATGAAATAACAACAACAGTATAGCAGTCATCAAAATGATGTGATTATGGATCTAACATGTAACCGTGATACCCATTGTCATTGAAGCACTTGGCACTATGTCCAAGAATTTTATTTATTTATTTATTTATTTATTTATTTGATTTGTATGCCGCCCCTCTCCATGAACTCGGGGCGGCTAACAACAGTGGTAAAAACAACATGTGACAATCCAATACTAAAAACAGCTAAAAACCCTTGTTATAAAACCAATCATACATACAAACATACCATGCATAAATTGTAGAAGCCTAGGGGGAAAGAATATCTCAGATCCCCCATGCGTGACGGCAGAGGTGGATTTTAAGGAGCTTACGAAAGGCAAGGAGGGTGGGGGCTATTCTAATCTCTGGGGGGAGTTGGTTCCAGAGGGCCGGGGCCGCCACAGAGAAGGCTCTTCCCCTGGGTCCCACCAAACGGCATTGTTTAGTTGACGGGACCCGGAGAAGGCCCACTCTGTGGGACCTAACTGGTCGCTGGGATTCGTGCGGCAGAAGACGGTCCCGGAGATAATCTGGTCCGGTGCCATGTACGGCTTTATAGGTCATTACCAACACTTTGAATTGTGACTGGAAACTGATCGGCAACCAATGCAGACTGCGGAAAGTTGGTGTGACATGGACATATTTAGGAAAGCCCATGATAGCTCTCGCAGCTGCATTCTGCACGATCTGGAGTTTCCGAACACTTTTCAAAGGGAAGCCCCATGTAGAGAGCATTACAGTAGTCGAGCCTCGAGGTGATGAGGTCATGAGTGACTGTGAGCAGTGACTCCTGGTCCAAATAGGGCCGCAATTGGTGCACCAGGCGAACCTGGGCAAAGGCCCCCCCTCGCCACAGCTGATAGATGTTTCTCTAAATTACAAAATACATTCGTTTCTTTTATTAATTAAACACGAAACTCAGTCAACTGAACATTTGAACATTTTAAAATGTATCACAAATATTATTGACTGGCACTGATGGTTGATACGAGTTGCTACCAGTTTCCTAGGTATCAACCACATATCTTCTTAAGATGTACGATGTTCCGAGTAGCACAGTTTTTTGCAGTTCCACTGGTGTTATTGTAGGAATCTGCAATTTTATGATGTGTTTTGTAAAATTATTGGACATGGTGCCAAGCGCTTCAATGACAATGGAAGTTGAAATCCATAAGTCCTAAAAGTTGCCAAGTTTGAAGACCCTTGCGATAGGGAAGTGATGGCGAACCTTTTTTTCCTCGGGTGCCGAAAGAGCATGGGCGCAAACTATTGCACATGCCCAAGATCCCACACTTATAATTCAATGCCTGGGGAGGGCGAAAACAGCTTCCTCCACTGCCCAGAGGCCCCCTGGAGGCTGGAAACGGCCTGTTTCCCAACTTCTGGTGGGCCCAGTAGGCTCATGTTTCGCCCTCCCCGGGCTCAAAGGCTTTCTTGGAGCTGTGGGAGGATAAAAACGCCCTCTCCCATTTTCCTGGAAGCTCTCTGGAAGCCAAAAATGCTCTCCAGAGCCTCTGAACTGAGCCAAAAACCAGCTATCCGGCACACACATGCATCTTGGAGTTGAGCTAGGGCCATAGTTCCCTCTAAGCTGAGCAGTGAGCAATCGCTCACTTAAAAATCATCATCAACTCAGAGTTTTCCAAACCTGCCCAGAAGCCGAGAGGGAAAGAGTGAGAGGGAAGGAGAGAGAGAGGAAGAGAGAGAAACAGATAGAAAAAAGAGAGGAAGGAAAAGAGAAAGAAAAAGAATGGGAGTAAGGAAGAGAGAAAGAAAATCAAAATCTAGTTTGAAACTAGCTCAACTATTTAAGTGGCATTTTGATATTGATAGAGTTGCCCTATTATGAGCTCACTGTTATAGACACACAGTACAGTATTTTATTTTGAAATTCTCTGAGGCAAAACAGGGTGGGTTTTTTATTTGTTTGTTTGTTTGTTTGTTTATTTATTAATTATTTCTGTGCTGCCCAGTCCCGAAGGGACTGCCGCTCAGACACTATACTTTTCCGCCCACCCCAAAAAATAATTAGAGGGAACACTGCCTAGGGCTACAGCTCGTGTGACAGTAGATATGGCTCTGCATGCCACCTGTGGCACCCTTGCCATAGGTTCGCCATTACTGCAATAGGGGGACAATAGGGAGCCTGAACATCTGGCCGATTCTCCAATGATTCCTAATACTGGCATTTACACCATCCTTTATCAGTCAATTGCCAAAGGCAGCCTTATTTAGAACAGCTGACATCCTGCAACAATGAGCCGGGGTGGCGCAGCAGGTAGAGTGCTGTACTGCAGGCCACTGAAGCTGACTATAAATCTGAAGGTCAGCGGTTCAAATCTCATCACCGGCTCAAGGTTGACTCAGCCTTCCATCCTTCCGAGGTGGGTAAAATGAGGATCTAGATTGCGGGGGCAATAGCCTAGCTCTGTTAAAAAGTGCTATTGCTAACATGTTGTGAGCCGCCCTGAGTATAAGGAGAAGGGCGGCATAAAAATCAAATAAATAAATAAAATAAATAAAATAATTCCTAAACATCAACTTGTGCTTATCAGAGATCCTTGGGAAGGGCTCAAATCAGTGGACAAAAATGCAATTTCCAGCCTAAACAACCGGCTGGCCATGCGAGGAATTTTTTTTAAAAAAAACAAACGCCTGTGAAATTTTTTTTGCTAGGCGCTTACTCTCTCCTGATGCCTCTTGACGCGGTACTGCTTGAGCTGTTCTTCCAAGCGCTTCCGGGCCTGAAGACGGATCAGTTCTTCCTTCTCCAGCGGGAGAGGAGCATCGGCTGAGCCTACGGAAGAACAAAGCAAGTTAAATTGTTCGGGGGACACTAAAGTCTAAAACGAGGAGGCAGGACAGACAGGAAGCCCTCTTTGCAAAGGCGCCAGAAATTTAGACACCAGGTTAAAAAAGGAGGTTAAAAATGTTCTAGAGTGTTGGGTTTCGAGGCAGTTTGATTTTTTCCCCCTGTGTCCAAAGCAAAGCATTTCGTAAGGAGAGTGCCAGTATTCCGAGTCTCCGGAGAGGGGTGGCATACAAATCTAATAAATAATAATAATAATAATAATTCCAGAGATCAACAACCAGATGCTTTCCAAATGTTTTAGATACTAACTTCCTGGATTTTCAGAATATATTCAGACCAGAATAACTCCGAGACTGCCTTCTGCCACACAAATCCCAGCGGCCGATTAGGTCCCACAGAGTTGGCCTTCTCCGGGTCCCGTCGACTAAACAATGTCGTCTGGCGGGACCCAGGGAAGAGCCTTCCCTGTGGCGGCCCCGGCCCTCTGGAACCAACTCCCCCAGAGATTAGGACTGCACCCACCCTCCTCGCCTTTTGTAAGTCATTAAAAACTCATCTCTGCCACCAGGCATGGGGAAATTAACACACACACCCATTGTCAAGGTTTGTGTATGGTTTGATTGGATTGGGTGATTATTTTATTATAAGGGTTTTAAATTGTATTTTAAAAATTGGATTTGTACACTGTTTATGTTCTTGTGAGCCACCCCGAGTCTTCGTAGAGGGGCGGCATACAAATCTAACAAATTACAGTATTATTATTATTATTATTATTATTATTATTATTATTATTATTATTATTATTATATGCACTTCACACATACACCCTAAAAAGTTGAAATTTTAGGTGCTATTTGTTTGTTTGTTTGTTTGTTGATTGATTGATTGACTGGATTTGTATGCCGCCCCTCTCCGCAGACGCAGACTCGGGGCGGCTAACAACAGTGATAAAAAAACAGCATGTAACAATCCAATACTAAACAACTAAAAAAAACCTTATTATAAAACCAAACATACATGCAAACATACCATGCGTAAATTGTAAGGCCTAGGGGGAAAGAATATCTCGGTTCCCCCATGCCTGACGGCAGAGGTGGGTTTTAAGAAGCTTACAAAAGGCAAGGGAGGTGGGGGCAATTCTAATCTCTGGGGGGAGTTGGTTCCAAGGGGGCCGGGGCCGCCACAGAGAAGGCTCTTCCCCTGGGTCCCGCCAAACGACATTGTTTAGTTGACAGGACCCTTATACTCCGAATGCGAAGCTTTTTTTCAGCTTTAACAAGGTGCTAAGAGTTGAGGGTGAAGCATTTGCCCGATTCTTTTATTGCTACCCCCCTCCCCCCGAAAATCAACTGTGCGGTAGAAGCCTTTTCCAGCCCTAAGGAGGTGCTAAGGAGGGAAGCAATCTTCTTTGCCTGCTTTTTTAGATCGCTTCTATCAGCTGTGCTTTAGAAGCTGGGTTTTTTTTATTCCGCTCAAAAACCAGCAAACTAAAATGACCAGGGGTGGTAGCCAGATGAATACCTGGTAGGCAGAATTTTTTAATTCTTCTTTTTCTCACCCCCCCACTCCTCCCCAAAAAACAAGGTGTATCTTATATTCCAGTGCATTTTATACCCCGAAAAATATGGTAATTAGGATGACAATGTTATTGTCATCAATTCAATTCAATTCAATTTATTAGATTTGTATTGCCGCCCCTCTCCGAAGACTCGAGGCGTCTCACAACAATAATAAAAACAGTATAACAATGGAACAAATCTAATAATAAAATTACGTTAAAAACCCCACAATTTAAAAACCATACAACACATACATACCCAAACATAAAAAATAAGAAAGCCCTGGGAGAGATGTCTTAATTCCCCCATGCCTGGCAATATAGATGGGTCTTGAGTAACTTGCGAAAGGCAAGGAGGGTGGGGGCCGTTCTAATCTCCGGGGGGAGTTGATTCCAGAGGGCCGGGGCCCACCATAGAGAAGGCTCTTCCCCTGGGGTCAACCAAACGACATTGTTTGGTTGACGGGACCCGGAGAAGGCCAACTCTGTGGGACCTTATCGGCCGCTGGGATTCATTTCATTTTATTGGATTTGTATGCCGCCCCTCTCCGTAGACTTGGGGCGGCTAACAACAGTAATAAAAACAACGTGAGACAATCCAATACTAAAGAAACTAAAACCCTTATTTTTAAAACCAATCATATATACAAACGTACCATACATAAATTGTGGAAGCCTAGGAGGAAAGAATATCTTAATTCCCCCATGCCTGACGACAAAGGTGGGTTTTAAGAAGCTTGCGAAAGGCAAGAAGGTGGGGGCTATTCTAATCTCTGGGGGGAGTTGATTCCAGAGGGCCGGGGCCGCCACAGAGAAGGCTCTTCCCCTGGGGCCCGCCAAACAACATTGTTTTGGTCGACGGGACCCGGAGAAGGCCAACTCTGTGGGACCTTATCGGCCGCTGGGATTCGTGCGGTAGAAGGCGGTTCCGGAGGTATTCTGGTCCAATGCCATCAGCATGTTTGCTTTGCGATCTGTCAGTCTAACATCATTGAAGAATCACAAAAGGGGGGGGGGTGTTGTGTGTGTTTGTGTGTGTGCGTTTGGAATGTACCTTGTGTCGGACAAAGAGGCATCTTCTTTCCAAAAACAAAATCAGCATGGCTAAATTGGACCATGGCTGATTGCAGGGTCCGGGGGGTGGCCAGGGGAAAGGGAAAAATTAATGGGTAAAGTTTTGGGACTAATTTGCCAGATTTCACAAAGTCCCCATTCCCTCCCCCCACTGTGGGCCCAACCAGAGGTGGTATTTGCCGGTTCTCCAAACGACTCAAAATCTCTTGAATCTGTCAGAACCCGTTGGATTTCACCTCTGGATCAATCCGTGAATAACTGTTGTCCGTCGTTCAAAACATAATCCAGCCAATCCATTCATCCCAAATGAAGCTTTGCACCACCATCTAATCTGCATGAAGATAGCCAGTTTGCCTCCCCCCCACCTTGGAACTTCTTAAGCCTTGGAGAGTCACAGGGAGATGACAAGTGAATGACACAGAAGTGTGACTCAATTTTTTCCTCTTTGTTTGGGTGACTCTGTGTTAACTCGAAATAGGATTGTCGCTCAGAAGTAAAACATGGTCTTGTGTGACCACGGGACACCGCAGATGTGTGTAAATGCCATGGACGCAAAATCTGGTCTTGTGATGTGCCTGTCTGTCTGTCTCTCTCTCTCTGTGTGCTGTGAATGCATGCATACGTCTATTAGTCTGTCCAAACTTCAAATCCAGGTCCTTTGTAAACCCCAAGTGGGTCCCTTGGAACTTCAAATGGCTGCTCAGCCACAAGTCCCAAGTCAAGGACCATCTGTCTTAAGAACCTAAGAAGAGCCATGCTGGGTCAGGCCAAAGCCCATCGAGTCCAGCATTCTGTGGCCCACAGTGGCCCACCAATTGTCCATGGGGATCTTGAGCAGAAAGAGAAGGCAAGACCCTCCCTTTCCCTTGACCCCCAACAAATGGTACCCAAGGGAATCCAGCCTGCCTCAACCAACATAGCGGTGGCACTTGGACATCCGTTTCAATAACCACCTATGATAAACTTGGCATCCATGAATCTGTCTAATCCTGCCTTGCAGCTATCCTGGCTGACAGCCGTCACCTCTTCTGCAATTGACAATTGACAGCCTCGTCTTGACAATTAAGAAACGACCACAACAGCTGACTTACAAAGTTCCTTTAGTGGCTGTTCAAAGTTACAACACCGATAAAAGTGATTTCTGACCGTGACTGCATCCCCATGATCATGCGATCAAAATTCGGATGCTGATGGACAAACTAACTCATATTTATGACGGCCCCTTACATTTTGTAGGATGGCCGCGTAGACAGGATCTCACCACATTGCGGCCCAGGGGCTTTGAGTTTCGACACCCCTGATTTAAGAGGCAAAAAACCTTGTTCCTAAGAGAATGGGAAATGGCAACCTTGATTACAACCCACCAGGTCATTAAAATAATAATAATTAATTTAATAATAATAATTTATTAGATTTGCATGCCGCCCCTCTCCGAAGACTCGGAGCGGCTCACAACAACAATAAAAACAATATTATACTGGCACAATTCTAACATTTTTTTAAAAAAACTATAATAATTAAAAACCAAACAGCACATACATACCAAACATAAATTATAATAAGCCTGGGGGAAAGGTGTCTCAAATCCCCCATGCCTGGCAGTATAGGTGGGTCTGAAGTAGTTTACGGAAGACAAGGAAGGTGGGAGCAGTTCTAATCTCCGGGGGGAGTTGATTCCAGAGGGCCGGGGCCACCACAGAGAAGGCTCTTCCCCTGGGGCCCGCCAGACGACATTGTTTAGTCGACGGGACCCGGAGAAGGCCAACTCTGTGGGACCTTATCGGCCGCTGGGATTCGTGCGGTAGCAGGCGGTTCCGGAGGTACCCTGGTCCAATGCCATGTAGGGCTTTATAGGTCATAATCAACACTTAATAACAATAATAATCAAGCCAATTTGTTAAAGGCAAAGTCGGAGACGCCCAGGGTTAAGAACCAGCTCATGCTTCCAAAGCGGCATTCAGAACAGATTCTGCAGAGGCAGAGAAATGGAAATAAGGAAAGGGGAGGAGACTTCTTTGAAGGCGGAGCGAGAAAGAACGAGGTGGGCTCCACCGCGAAGAGATGCTTACACAATTCCGTCTCTTGCAAATGGAGGCTTAGTTTGAGTGACTGCAGGGTGTCCTTCCTAAGATCTAAGCTCTCATCACTACCGCCCTGAGACGCCTTTAGGTGCTCACGGAAACCAAGCACACCTGAAGCGGGTTCTTCCCCCCGGGAGTTTTCCGTGGGGCCCGGAGGCACGGGTGATTCGGGGTTGTAAGACGTCGGTCCGTTCGTGCAAGGATCTTGGCTGCTCCTGAGGGCTAAGGCGTCGCCTTCGGTTGGCACTCCGGCATTATTTACACTAAGCGCTGGCGGGGGAAAAAACAGAACAGGGGTTGCAAAGAGTTTAATGACAGATGCGAATCCTAGGGGACGATTAGGTCCCACAGAGTCGGCCTTCTCCGGGTCCCGTCGACTAAACAATGTCGGGGAAGAGCCTTCTCTGTGGCAGCCCCGGCCCTCTGGAATCAACTCCCCCCGGAGATCAGAACTGCCCCCACCCTCCTTGCCTTTCGTAAGTTATTGAAAACTCACCTTTGTAGCCAGACATGGGGAAATTTACATATCCCCCAACTATCTTAGTTTGTGCATGGTTTGATTGGATTGGGTGATTATTTTACTATAAGGGTTTTTAAAATTGTTTTTTAAATATTGGATTTGTAGACTGTTTATTATTGTTGTGAGCCGCCCCGAATCTTCGGAGAGGGGCGGCATACAAATCTAATAAATTATTATTATTATTATTATTATTATTATTATTATTATTATTATTATTACCTTTCCTTTGCTCAAGAAGTCACGGAGGGAACAAACGACCAAGAACATCCAATATACCACATTTTTCAGAATGTAAGAGGCACCTTAGCTTTGGGGAGAAAAATAGGGGGCAAAAAATCTGCCTACCAGGTATTAATCTGGCTAGTGTCGTTAACCTGGTCAGCTTCAGCACATTATTTGATCCCCTAGTTAGGGCTTTGAAAAACCTTATTCAGATAGAGTAACAATGAAAAAGCCTGCAAGCCAAAAAGATCATTAGCACCTTGTTAGGGCTGAAAAATGCTTGGGAAAAAGCTACACTCAGGCGTATAAGACAGCACCCAAATTTTCAGCCTCTTTAGGGAAGAAAAAAGTGACCAATATGGTACAGTACTCCTACTCCCGAATCGCTTTAAATAAATTGCAGGTGAAAGCAAGCTTAGCAAGTAAAAACATAATCTTATTAACTGGATTTACATTTACATATTTATTAATTGGATTTATATGCTGCCACTCTCTGGGGACTCGGGGTGGTTAATAATAATAGCAATATTTATTTATTTATTATTTATTAATTAATTGGACTTATATGCCGCCCCTCTCCATGGAATCGCACTTAAGACTTATATTTTCCAGCACGCTCTAAGCATTTTGCAGAGTCAGCCTCTTGCTCCCATAATCTGGGTCCTCATTTACCAAACCAGAAGGATAGAAGGCTGAGTCAATTAACAACAGCAATACCAGTTAAGATTTATACACCGCTTCGCGGCCCTCTCTAAGTCGTTACAGAATCAACCTCTTGCCCTCAACTGCTTACAGTTAAGATCCTCTCCTTCCATTGTCCGCTTCGATTTGACCTCCAGGTCTGGCCGCTGTTCAGAACTTCCCAGGGTACCATTGCTGGCTTCCTGAATGATCACCGATGAGTCCATGGCTGGTGGAGTTAGGGTTCAAAGGGAAATATTTCCCCAGCGGAACTTTCCAAGTGATTTATTGAGTCCAGTTTTTCTCCATCAATAAGGCTGGGAACCCAAAAATGAGCCTGCACATTGTTAGTGCCTTCTGCGCCAATTTATTCACAGCAAAGCAATTTGGTTGAGTTCCAGCCTGCTTGATGGACAACTGAAGAATTTCTGAAGATCATTAGGGGAGCTGCAAGAGAAAGAAAACAATGCGAGGAGTTACATCACACGCTGAGATAAATAGACACAAACACACAGACACACACACACACATGTGGAATGACACTCCTTTTTAAAAATAGTTCCTTGTGGGTTTTTTCCTGCCAGAAATCACCTACAGCTGCCGCACATATAATTCTGAGCTCACTGGGTGCCAATCCTTATGTAAGTCACATTGGCACCATCTTTTTTATTTTTTATTTTTATTAAACAGACATAAAAATACAATATTCAACACTGAGGACACAAGACAAACAATTGGAGGTACTATAGCCCCCTATACACAATAAGAAGTTTTCATCGGATAGAATCAAATTATATTATCCATTAATAAATATATTAATGTTCCTATGTGTTGACGTGGTCTTTACAAAAATACAGGATTTTGACTACTTCTTATCATGAATGTGCTTGTTATGTAGAGATAGTATGTTCACTAATCAGTTAATATAAGAATATTCATTTAACATGTGTTTTAGAATTTAAGAATTCATTAATTATTTTTTAAGATTATGAGGGGCCAATATGAAGCAGATACTAACTACAGTAAATTCTGCTATTCCGGTCACAATTCAAAGTGTTGGTTATGACCTATAAAGCCCTTCATGGCATCGGACCAGAATATCTCCGGGACCACCTTCTGCCGCACGAATCCCAGCGACCGGTTAGGTCCCACAGAGTTGGCCTTCTCCGGGTCCCGTCAACTAAGCAATGTCATTTGGCGGGACCCAGGAGAAGAGCCTTCTCTGTGGCGGCCCCGACCCTCTGGAACCAGCTCCCCCCAGATATCAGAGTTGCCCCCACCTCCTTGCCTTTCGCAAGCTCCTTAAAACCCACCTCTGTCGTCAGGCATGGGGGAATTGAAATTTCCCTTCCCCCTAGGCTTATAGAATTTATACATGGTATGCTTGTATGTATGAGTGGTTTTTTAGATTGTTTTTAATATTAGATTTGTTTACCTTGTCTTTTTATATTGTTTTATATTGTTGCCCCAAGTCTTCGGAGAGGGGCGGCATACAAATCTAATAAATACAAATACAAATACAAATGAATGATGGATGATTGTTTTCTAACAACTGGCGTTTTTAGATTAGATTTAGATGAATTTTAACATTTGGGTTTGTTACATATTCTACTTCTATTTATTCTTGTAAGCCGCCCTGAGTCTACGGAGAAGGGCGGCCCAGAAATCCAAATAAGAAATAAATAAGAAATAAATAAGAAAATTGGGAATCCTTTAAATTTAAATGTATTTTGACTTTTTAACCAACACGTGCTATGGACCTTCGATAGTTTCCTGCTCTGGAGCTTATTCCTTGTACGTGGTATCAGTTTCGGGGAATGGGATTGTTTGGGATTCTTCAGGGTTTCCTTTTGAATAGACTTTGGATTTACAGGTATTAGTAACTTCCAGATAAAACATGTTTTATTTGTATGTTCCTAGTCTTCTCCCATGCCCACCTTTTTCTCTGTAGAACAGTTTTGGGGGGGGAAATAAAGCACTATAATAAAATAAATATAAATACTTTAGACTGTGCAGTCCTCTCTTAATTATTTTAAGAATTAACAGTTATGCATCATTCATTTAATCTTTCTGCCTCTCAACCATTCATAAAACCTGTTCCATACATAATAGAAACATAGAAGACTGACGGCAGAAAAAGACCTCATGGTGCATCTAGTCTGCCCTTATACTATTTCCTGTATTTTATCTTACAATGGATATATGTTTATCCCAGGCATGTTTACATTCAGTTACTGTGGATTTACCAACCACGTCTGCTGGAAGTTTGTTCCAAGGATCTACTACTCTTTCAGTAAAATAATATTTTCTCACGTTGCTTTTGATCTTTCCCCCAACTAACTTCAGATTGTGTCCCCTTGTTCTTGTGTTCACTTTCCTATTAAAAACACTTCCCTCCTGAACCTTATTTAACCCTTTAACATATTTAAATGTTTCGATCATGTCCCCCTTTTCCTTCTGTCCTCCAGACTATACAGATTGAGTTCATTAAGTCTTTCCTGATACGTTTTATGCTTAAGACCTTCCACCATTCTTGTAGCCCATCTTTGGATCCGTTCAATTTTGTCAATATCTTTTTGTAGGTGAGGTCTCCAGAAGTGAACACAGTATTCCAAATGTGGTCTCACCAGCGCTCTATATAGCGGGATCACAATCTCCCTCTTCCTGCTTGTTATACCTCTAGCTATGCAGACAAGCATCCTGCTTGCTTTTCCTACTGTCCGACCACACTGCTCACCCATTTTGAGACTGTCACTACCCCTAAATCCTTCTCTTCTGACGTTTTTGCTAATGCAGAACTGCCAATGCAATACTCAGATTGAGGATTCCTTTTCCCTAAGTGCATTATTTTACATTTGGAAACATTAAACTGCAGTTTCCATTGCTTTGACCATTTATCTAGTAAAGCTAAATCATAATAATCAGTTTCCTCTTTTCTTTTTAATTCCTTGGTTAGCTTGTCTATTTTGGCACCATTCATTATCTTTCTAATTATATCTTCATCCTTAGGTATTTCTATACTTTGACATTGGCACCGTGGAGAGGAGTTTTACCGGGCTTCTTCAGACTGGATGGTAAAACTAAGGAACTCGGGGGAGGAAATTCACAAACTAAAAGATTTCAGGATGTGTACAGGTCTCTCAGCAACACATCCGAGCTTTCTAAAGGTGGCTGACACAGGCCGGATCAATGTCCCTTTGACTGTTCCTGCGGGGAGTGAAAACAAAAAAACTATTTTCATTTCCAGTTGCTTTTTTATTTCCATCATGGCAACTGCCAGCCAGACTATTTTATGCTGCCGACCAACCCGGGCAGTTTGATTTATAGGACTACGCATGTGTTTATGAGGCTGAGGATTTGGCAGAGATTAAAATACCTCTTATTGCAGATGAGCATCTTACTAACAGAGGATTGGGGGGGGGGAAGAGGGGAGAGAGGCCTATGGCCTGTTAAGGTTGCTTCATTTTGCCCAAGGAGATAAAGAATCACAGGAAGTCCTCGAGTTACAACCATTCATTTAGAACTTGAAAAAAGCAAGTTAGGACAATTTTCCCACTTACGGCCCACTGCAGAGGAGTGTAAATTTATTTATTTATTAAATTTGTATGGCGCCCCTCTCCGCAGAGTCAGGGCGGCTCACAACAGCAACAGAAAATAATATATAATATAAATTCAATAATTAGAAAGCTAAAAACCCATAATTTAAAAAACCTGCACACATACCACACATAAACAGTATAGGCCTGGGGAAGATATTTCAGTTCCCCCATGCCTGATGGCAGAGGTGGGTTTTAAGGAGTTTGCGAAAGGTGAGGGGGGGCAGTTCTAATCTCAGGGGGGAGCTGGTTCCAGAGGGTCGGGGCCGCCACAGAGAAGGCTCTTCCCCTGGGACCCGTCAAACGACATTGCTTGGTCGATGGGACCCGGAGAAGGCCAACTCTGTGGGACCTAATCGGTCGCTGGGATTCGTGCGACAGAAGGCGGTCCCGGAGATATTCTGGTCCGATGCCAAATGCAGCCCAGCCAGGCACACAAAATCTGATCATGTGATACCTGTGTGTTTGTGTGTCTTTACATGTTTGCATGTGTGTGTGAACTTCAAATACAGGTCCTTATTAAACCCCGATTAAATTTTGGGCTCAGCTGAGGTCTTAAGTCGAGGACTACCTATATAGAAGAATCCAGCCAAAGGAGGACTAAAGAACCTCAGAATCAACTCTCATACAATGTTAAAAGTCAAAATCTTTCAAAGAGGTTACCCAGTTTCAGATCACAAAATCCGTTGAAGCCATCACCAGGGATAAATTGTCAAAATGCAGAAAGCAACTTGTCAAGGCTGTCCTTTATGGGGCACTTAAGAGGCGAAGGCTTTTGAGGGACCTCATTGAAGTCCTCAAGATATTCCATGTTTAGCTGCCAACCTAAGATACCGCTTAAAAAACGGGTTAGCAAGGCATTAAAGTCCTCTCCTTCCTGTCATTTAGAAAACAGAACTGCAAGGTTTCAACCCTTGATGTCCATCTTGGAAGGGTTTTCTTAGCAGGCAGACTTTAGCCTAACACAACTTGCTGGGATGGCAGAGAAGAGGGGATGGTACATCCAAGCCCATGTTTCCTTGGGAAAGGAGCAGGGTTAAAGTCATTAGCACACCTCAACCTCCCCTTTTGGAGTCAGATTGCCAACCTCTGTTCACAAGGCCAAGAAAAATTAAAGTAGGTATCCATTAATGCTTCACAACAGTAACTCTTAACCTCTATGGGTGGCTTCAGTAGGCGTGTTCAATCCACCATCCATTAAAACAACCACTTGTTTTAGAGTCCTTGACCACACATCACACCTACGCAGGGCTATATAGTTCATAAACAAACTTCAAGGATGTACACACATCAAACCTTACACTTATTTTGGCCTATAAAATCTGTGAAGCCACTTCGTACACTAATACACACACACACAGATACTACTTACATCACTCCTATCCAAGTCTATAGGGTCCATAAAGTAACTCCATAGATGCACACACAAACAGACCCACACACACACACCACATCAAACATTTAAACCTTCCCAGGTCTATACACATACACACATTGGCGCATCCTACATCACATCTACCCAACTCTGTATATGTGCATGTGTATAGACCAGGGAAGGTTTAAAGGTATAGTGTATAAGTCCATCAATCAACTTCATACTGATGTTCCACATCAAACATACACATCAAACCTTACCATCCATGAAGCAACTTTGAACACAGACACATGCAGGTACACACCCACAAAGATACCCCCTGCATCACTCCCATACAACAGTCCCTAAAGCAACTTCATATAAACATACACAGAGACTCACACACACATCAAACCTTTAAACCTTCCCAGGTCTATACACATACACAAACACACACATATGCATATCCTACATCACATCCACCCAAGGCTCACCCCCCCCCCCACACACACACACAAACACCAAACCTTTAAACCTTCCCAGGTCTATATAACCCATAAACCCACTTCGTACACATACACGCATACAAATACCCGCACCCCTAGTCTCCACCTCAGCCCTACAGAGCCCATTCCATACAACGCAACCGACAAACACACAAACACAACACAACACCCACAAGGGAAGGACCCAGAGATTCTCCCAGGCCCAGGGACACGCGTGTATTGCAAGGACGCGTGTGCATGCCATCCCCAGAGACCCCCGTCTCCCCCCGGACAGGGAGGCGTGTTTCGAAGTGTGTGTTTTGCACAAGGGTGTGATTTTTGTACACAGAAACACGCAGAGACACAGGAGGTTTTGAGCCCCCCCTCCTCATCAGTCCTATAGGCCCACCACCCCACCCCGCTCCTTCCATTCCCAGGTCCGGCCCGGCCCTTCGCCCCGCTGACCTACCCGGCTCGGCTCGGCCTGAGGCGCCCTTCCTTCTCCCGAGACGTGGCGCGGGCGGCAGGCGGGGCGGCAGGCGGGGCAACGCCGCCCCTTCCCCGCCGGACGGCCGCCCCTTCCTCCGCCTGCTCCGCCCCACAGCCCGCCCGGAGGCTCCTCGGGACACTCCGCGGCCGCACCGACCTGCACAGATTTCGGGAGGGGAGAGAGTCGGAAGGGAAGGGGGGGTCCGAATGGAGACCGGAACGGAAGGAGCGGGGTGGTTTTTTGCTCCTTCCACAAGCGGAGGACTGGTGTTGTCGACGGAACTTCCGAGAAGGAGGGGGTGACGAGAGAAAGAGGGAGAGAGCGCGGGGGATGATGACGCATCCTCGCCCCGCCTTCTGAGCTTGCCCCGCCTCCTCAGGGAAGGTTTAGTTTATCTCAGGCGTAGGCGAAGTGGGCTCTTCAATGACTTGTGGACTTCAACTCCCAGAATTCCTGAGCCAATCGTCCTACCTCAGGAATTCTGGGAGTTGAAGTCCACGTGTCATAGAACCAACTTTGCCAGCCCTGGACTTAGTCTTTCCCCAACGAGGCGCCCTCTGCTAGTTCGGTTTCCTTGGCTGCCGCACACGGAGGGGGTTGATTTATTTTTGGGGGAGGGTCTGGGGCGCCAGGTTGGGGAAGCTGCTTTTAGGACAGAGTAATGGGCCTGCTCTTTGATGTATACACAAATATACGCACACATAGACACATATACTGTACAGACATATAAATACATATACAGACACATATATACATTAATATGTATATGTGCATATGCATACATAAATATACACATAAAATATAGACATGAATGCATGTGCAGTTTATGGATATGCACGTAAGTAAACACAGGGATGTATATCCCTTATATCTATGTCATAGATATAAGGAATATGGAGAACCACATATATATGCACCAAGAAAAATTCCTTGTGTGTCCTATCACAGTTGGCCAATAAAAAATTCTGTTCTGTTTCTGTTCTGTTCTGCTCCACTCTACTCTACACGTGGAAGACAGAAAGATAAAGATAGACATAACAGATAGATGGGGGGGGGGTTTGTATGCACACAGATATACACAAATACACGGAAAGTTTATACACGTACAGACACACAGATATACATACATAGACATATATATTATTATTATTATTATTATTATTATTATTATTATTTATTAGATTTGTATGCCGCCCCTCTCCGTAGATTCGGGGCGGCTCACAACAGTAATAATACAGTACAATATAAGCAAATCTAATAATTAAAAATCGCTAAAAAACCCTTATTAAAAAAGAAACATACATACAAACATACCATGCATAAACTGTATAGGCCTGGGGGAGATATCTCAGTTCCCCCATGCCTGGCGGCAAAGGTGGGTTTTAAGAAGTTTACGAAAGGCAAGGAGGGTGGGGGCAGTTGTAATATCTGGGGGAAACTGGTTCCAGAGGGTTGGGGCCGCCACAGAGAAGGCTCTTCCCCTGGGTCCCGCCAGAGTCAGACGACATTGTTTAGTCAACGGGACCCAGAGAAGGCCAACTCTGTGGGACCTAACCGGTCACTGTGATTCGTGCGGCAGAAGGCGGTTTAGTTTAGTTTAGTTTTATTGGATTTATATGCCGTCCCTCTCCGAAAACTCGGGGCGGCTAACAACAGCAGTCCTGGAGATATTCTGGCCTGATGCCATGAAGGGCTTTATAGGTCATAACCAACACTTTGAATTGTGGCCGGAAACTGATCGGCAGCCAATGCAGACTGCAGTGTTGGTGTAACATGAGCATACCTAGGTAAGCCCATGATTGCTCTCACAGCTGCATTTACATATACATATACACATCAAGAAAAAAAATATGCACAGATATACACATCAGCAGATACACATATAAAGACCCATACACACTATTAAAATTATTTTTAAAAAACAATCAAATCTGATGATATAGAACATGGTCCACTGGAGGGCACTGTTCTTTACCTTTGAAATGGGTTGTGAGATTTGTCTCACCACAAGTTAGTCTTACTAGGGCATCCAGGACTCTTGAGGAATGCATTAAAAAGGAGGAATGAAGCCAAAAGCAGAGAAAAAGCAACAGTTTTGAAGGTATCCAGAATGTACTTCTTCTGAGCCTTAAAACTGCCTCCCCTACCTTCTCCCTCAACTTCAAGAAGTTTATGGGATGAATGAAGGCATTAAAATCTTCTGTGTATTTTTCAAGACATCTTCTCCACTGGCTGTCAGATTTATGACCTGTTTCATGGATGTTTTGCCTATTGTAGGAGTCTAGGAGTTACTGAGATAAGTAAAACCACCCGATATTTTTCATTCCATCCTTACTTCAAGGTTAAGCCGTTTTGAACAGTCGGAGACAAACATCTACAAATGCTTCTCCTTCTCCTTCTAGGAATTTGAAGAATGTCCTCATCTCTAAGCATACATTTTTAAAATTTGGGGAGAGGATGACTTCTCTCACACAAAACTTTGGATACTTTTAACAATTAATTGGTGGAACGACACACCTCCAGAAGTTGAGGGAGTTCTAACTCTAGGTTTTAGATTTGAATTGAATTCTTTATTGGCCAACTGTGATTGGACACACAAGGAATTTGTCTTTGGTGCATATGCTCTCAGTGTACATATAAAGAGAAAATATACATCCATCAAGAATCATGAGGCACAACATATGGATCTGTTAAAAGTGTAATAAAAAGAGATATTGAAGATATATGTAAGATATAAGATGTAAAATAATAGTTATATTGGTAGTATGGATAGGGCACAATAAGAAATAGGAAACAGGTATGTCACACACTGTGCATGCTTCTAAATGTTGGTGTTTGTATGTTTGTGTTGAAATAAAGAAATATTTTAAATTTAAAAAGAAGTACAGTACCAGTAACTCTGAGCAACAGCTCTTCCCTTCTGTTGGGATAAGGCCAATCTTTCTCCTGGCCTTGAACTTGGTTCAGCGGCTACTCAGTCAGCTGAATAAGAGATGGGGGTGGGCACCATCAACCCAAGGGTTGCCCCTCCTTCAACTGTAATCCAGCAATGAGCATCTTTCTCAGCCTGCAGTGAGTCAAAGCAGAAGGCATCTAATTCGCATCTAAGAACTGTAAGATGAAAAGAAATATAAAGATGAGAACCCTTGGAGAGGTTTTGAGTTGGTTCCATCAGCAACAGGTGGAAACTAATCAAGGAGAGAAGCAATTTAGAACTAAGGAGAACTTTCCTGACAGTTAAAATAATTAATCTGTGGAACTGCTTGCCTCCAGAAGTTGTCAATGTTCCAATACTGGAAGTTTTAAAGAAGATGTTGGATAACCATAGAAACATAGAAGACTGACGGCAGAAAAAGACCTCATGGTCCATCTAGTCTGCCCTTATACTATTTCCTGTGTTTTATCTTAGGATGGATATATGTTTATCCCAGGCATGTTTAAATTCAGTTACTGTGGATTTACCAACCACGTCTGCTGGAAGTTTGTTCCAAGGATCTACTACTCTTTCAGTGAAATAATATTTTCTCACGTTGCTTTTGATCTTTCACCCAACTAACTTCAGATTGTGTCCCCTTGTTCTTGTGTTCATTTTCCTATTAAAAACACTTCCCTCCTGAACCTTATTTAACCCTTTGACATATTTAAATGTTTCGATCATGTCCCCTCTTTTCCTTCTGTCCTCCAGACTATACAGATTGAGTTCATGAAGTCTTTCCTGATACGTTTTATGCTTAAGACCTTCCACCATTCTTGTAGCCCGTCTTTGGACCCGTTCAATTTTGTCAATATCTTTTTGTAGGTGAGGTCTCCAGAACTGAACACAGTATTCCAAATGTGGTCTCACCATTTGTCTAAAGTAGTGTAGGGTTTTCTGCCCAAGCAGGGGGTTGGACTAGAAGACCTCCAAGGTCCCTTCCAACCCTGCTATTTTATTATAAGCACAAGATGGGTGGCCTTTCTATTCCCAAATCAGTTGTCATTTCTAAGAGCTCATTTATACCTGCATATTAAACATAATTTCTACACAAAGCTGAGCTTTGTCTTCTGTTTTTTTCTAGCAATGTCTCCACACAACCTTCTTGTTTCTTCCTTTCCTGTGGTACCCCGTTTCCTGTTTCTGAAATTTGTGGTGGACGTTGGAATCATAAACATCAAGGACGACAAAAATATTTATGTGTGGCAGACGAAATAACACAATGGCTCATTCTTCAATATATGTGATTGAGTTTTTTCTCTGACTTCAGATTTTAGACTGGGGGCTAAGGGAATGAGGGAGAAGCCCCCATTTCTCTGGCTTATTTATGCTATTTTAAATTTCAGGCGTCTTTAAAAACTTTCTGCCTTCTCCTCTCTTGTTCATCATAAGGTAGTTCAGTTTATTTATTTATTTTATTTATTTATTGGACTTATATGCCACCCCTCTCCGTGGGCTGGGGCAGCTCACAACATTCAGATAGAAAGATGCAATATAAAAACATTCCTAAGCCAATTAATAAAATAATTACAGTACTTTAAAAATATATCTTATATTGTGCATGAAAGTAGTATAATTGGGAGAAGAAAGGAAAAGAATAAAGGGATTGAGAGGGAAAGGAAGAGGGAAGGGGAGGGAAGAGAGAGGCAGGGAAGGGAAGGGGGAAATGGAAAAAGAAAACAAGAAGAAAGAAGGAAGGGATACAAAAGAAAAGGGAGAGAGAGAAAAAAGACAGAAGGGAGGGAGGAGGAAAATGGGAAAGAAAAGAAGGAAATAAAGGAAGGAAGGAAAACGAGAAGGAGGAAAAGAAGGAGGAGGAAGGGAAGGAAGAAAAGAGGGAAAGTAGAAAGGGAATGAAATAAAGGCAAGGAAGGGAAGGGGGAAATGGAAAAAGAAAACAAGAAGAAAGAAAAAGAGAAAAAAATAAAAAAGGAAGGGATGCAAAAGAAAAGGGTGAGAGAAAAGGACAGAGAAGGAAGGGAAGGAGGGAGAAAAATGGAAAAGAAAGAAAGAAAGGAGAAAGCAAAGAAGGAAAGAAAATGAGAAAGAGAAAGGCAAGGAAGGGAAGGGGGAAATGGAAAAAGAAAACAAGAAGAAAAAGAAAGAAGGGATACAGAAGAAAAGGGAGAGAAAGAAAAAAGACAGAAGGGAGGGAGGAGGAAAATGGGAAAGGAAAGAAGGAAATAAAGGTAGGAAAATGAGAAGGAGGAAAAGAAGGAGGAGGAAGGGAAGGAAGAAAAGAGGGAAAATAGAAAGGGAATGAAAGAAAGGCAAGGAAGGGAAGGGGAAATGGAAAAAGAAAACAAGAAAGAAAAAAAAGGGATGCAAAAGAAAAGGGTGAGAGAAAAGGACAGAGAAGGAAGCGAAGGAGGGAGAAAAATGGGAAAGGAAAGAAAGAAAGAGAAAGAAAGAAAGAAAGCAAAGGAAAGAAAATGAAAAGGAAGAAAAGTGAAGCAGGAAAGGAAAAAGTTGAATGAAAGAGAGAAGGAAGAGAGAGAAAGGAGCAGAAGAAAATGGGACTGTGCAATACCACTTTATAAGGCTTTGGTAAGGCCACACGTGGAACAATGCATTCAGTTTTGGTCACCATGATGTAAAAAAAGATGTGGAGACTCTAGAAAGAGTGCAGAGAAGAGCAACAGAGATGATTAGGGGGCTGGAGGCTAAAAATTGGGTACATTATTTTTATGTTCCAATATCTCAGGGGTTGCCACAAAGAAGAGGGAGTCAAACTATTCTCCAAATCCCCTGAAGGTTGAACAAGAAGCAATGGATGGAAACTAATCAAGGAGAGAAGCAACTTAGAACTAAGGAGGAATTTCCCCACGGAACAATTAATCCGTGGAACAGCCTGCCTCCAGAAGTTGTGAATGCCACAACTCTGGAAGTTTTTAAGAAGGTGTTGGATAGCCATCTGTCTGAAGTAGTGTAGGGTGTCCTGCCTAAGCAGGGGGTTGGACTAGAAGACCTCCAAGGTCCCTTCCAACTCTGTTGTTGTTGTTATTATAATAATAATAATTATTATTATTATTAAAAAGGACCCCAAGAAAGCCAAAGGGGGACCCCCTATCCAGCTGGCCGGGCCAAGCCCAACGGCGGCGCCTCCTCCCCTTCTCCCGTTAGCAGAAGTCTCCCCCCCCCCAACAAGGCTGGCTAGAGGAGGGAGGAGGGGAAGAGATCTCTAAGCCCCCCCTCCCCTGCAGGTGACCCGCCCGCCCCGGGGAGGCGGCCAGGAAAGCGACTGGGCGGCCGCGCGGGAGAAGCAGGCAGCGTCGGGGAAGGACGGAGAGGGGAGCCGGGCGCGGGCAAGCCAGCCCGCCCAGGCGGAAAGAGGCTGAGCCTCCGCTGCTTCGCCCAACAGGCAGCGTCCCAACCGGAGAAGCCAGGATGGGCCGTCCCGCCGGCTTGCTTCTGCTGACAGCGGCCACCCTGTGCTGGTCTTGGGGGGCTCGAGGCCAGGTAAGCCCTGGGAAGGGGGATTTTTTTTTGCCAAGGGGAGGGGGTCTCTCCCTCCCTCCCTCCTCTCATTTCTTCCCTTTCTTTCCTTCTATCTCTCTCCCTCTCTCTCCTTTCCTTCTCTCTCTCTCCCTCACTTTATTTCCCTCTTTCTCTCTCCCTTCCACCCCCTCGGCCACTCTGTCTCTCCTTTCCTCCTTCTTTCTCCCCTACCCTCTCCCCCGTTTCCTTTTCTCCTTCTCTTTCTCTCCCTCCCTCACTTTATTTCCCCTTTTATCTCCCCCTCTCTCCCTCCTCCTCCTCTCTCTCCTTGTCTCCCTCTCTCTCCCTCCCTCTCTCGCCTTCCCTCCCTTTCCCTCTGTCTCTTCCTCCCCCTCTCCTAACTCTCTCCTCCTCTCTTTACCTCTGTCTCTCCCTTCCCCTCTCCCTTCTTCCTCTCCTTCCCTCCATCTCTCTCTCTCTCTCCCCTCCCCACTTTCAGACCCCCGCTTCTCTTCCTCTGCCCTCCTCTTCCTCTAACACTGCTTTTCACTCCTTTGCAAAAAACCCCTCCGACGTCGTGGACTCTCTCCTGTTTTTCCTACCCCCAAAAGAACCCCCTCCCAACTCTGCCGCCACCTCCCCTTCAAACAACCCCCCCACGCCAACCTTGCATGGAAAAAGCCTCACCCGACTCCCGCGAAAGCCCAGGCACCTCTCCAAAGTGTGCCGGATTTCGCTGCGTAATTACGCTTCGCCCAGCCGATACTTTTGGAGGCGAGGTGGCCGGGAGGGAAGGAACAGGGCAGTGTGTGTATGAAGTGGGAAGGGGGGGGGGTTATCCGGACATGCCGGGGTGACTTTTCTCCCCCCCCCCCCCAATCTTTCTCCGTTTCCTGGGGCTCGGTGGAAAGTTGCGTGCAGAACAGAAGGGGAGAGGCAAAGCCGGAGGAGAGAGAGAGAGGCGGCGTGGGGGGAGCTTTGGCTCTCCAAACAGAGTCCATGTGGGTTTCATTGAAAAGGAAAATTGGGAGGGGGAAACGGGTGGGGTGGAACCACTCGGGGTTGTTTACGATCCTCGGAGCAGGGAGGGAAGGAAGGAAGGAAAAAGGCAGACGGGACTCGTTTAGGTTTCAAATTCCTCCCCAAAAGAAGCCGAGCTGATTTGGGCAGGGGGCCGCGGGGGCGCCGGAACGCGCTTTCCCGCTTGGAGGTCTCTTGGGAAGCCTTCGCTGTACCGTTAGTTAGCCCTGAAATTGCTAGCCACCTTGAAGGAAGGAAGGGAAGGGAGGGAGGGAGGGAGGGATGGGTGGGTGGATGGATGGATGGATGGAGAGAGAGGAGAGGCGGTTTCCATGCAGAGGTCTCCAAACTCGACAACTTTAAGACTTGTGGACTTCAACTCCCAGAATTCTCCAGCCGGCTGGAGAATGCTGGGAATTGAAGTCCACAAGTCTTAAAGTTGCCTAGTTTGGGGCCCCTGCGGCGGGATGGAAGCAATTAATTCACCCCTCCCCTCCAATGACCAAGGGTTGCTAGCTTCCTAGTTTTGATTCTTGGGGGGGGGGATCTAATATCAGTGGTAGTTCTGAATTTAAATCTCCACTGAAGCATGAAAGTTAGAGTTGATTTGGCCCCACAATCAGTGGTAAAATCCATTTTTAAAAAACTACCGGTTCTGTGGGCGTGGCTTGGTGGGTGCGGTAGGGGAATGATAGTGCAAAATGTATTTATTTATTATTTTATTAATTATATTTATAAGCCCCATTCCCACTCCACTTCAGGGGAAGGATATTGCAAAATCTCCATTCCCTCCCCAATATGGGGGGCCAGACAGATGGGGTGTTTGCCGGTTCTCACAACTACTCAAAATTCCCGCTATAGGTTCTGCAGAACCTGCTGGATTTCACCCGTGCCCACCATGTAACCTACCTGTATCTCAGTTGTGTTGATGCTATAACTCAGTGTTTCCCAACCTTGGCAACTTGAAGATACCTGGACTTCAACTCCCAGAATTCCCCAGCCAGCATTTGCTGGCTGGGGAATTCTGGGAGTTGAAGTCCAAATATCTTCAAGTTGCCAAGGTTGGGAAACACTGCTATAACTGATTGAAAAATTCCTACCTAGCATCTTAACAAAATGACAGCATTGGAAGGGGCCTTGGAGGCCTTCTAGACTAACCCTCTCTGCTTGAGCAGGAGATGCTATTCCATTCCAGAAAAGAGACTGTTCAGTCTCTTCTTGAAAGCCTCCAGTGATGGATCATATAATGAGCCGGAAAGGGGAAAATAGGGTCATGTATCCTATTGATCTTCTTGGAAATAATAAGAACTGGTGGGACCACAGAGGAGGAGGTGGGAGAAGGAGGAAGAGAAGGAGGAGGAGGAGGAGAATGAGAAGGAGGAAGAGGAGGAGGAAGAAAGAAAAGGAGGAAGGAGAAGGAAACAAGAAGGAGGAGGAGGAGGAAGAATGAGAAGAGAAGGAGGAAGAGAAGAGAAGGAGGCGGAAGAAAGAGAATGGAGTAGAAGGAGAAGAAGGAAAGGGAGAAGAAGAGAAGGAGAAGAGAAGGAGTACGAGGAAGAATGAGAAGGAAGGAGGGAGGAGAAGAGAAGGAGGAAGAGAAGAGAAGGAGGCAGAAGAAAGTAGTAGATCCTTGGAACAAACTTCCAGCAGACGTGGTTGGTAAATCCACAGTCACTGAATTTAAACATGCCTGGGATAAGATGCCTGGGATAAGATAAAACACAGGAAATAGTATAAGGGCAGACTAGATGGACCAGGAGGTCTTTTTCTGCCGTCAGTCTTCTATGTTTCTAAGAGAAGGAGAAGAGAAGAAGTAGAAAGAGAAGAAGGAAAGGGAGAAGAAGAAGAGGAGAAGGAGGAGGAGAAGAGAAGGAAGGGAGGAGGAGAAGGAGAAGAAGAGAAGGAGGAAGAGAAGGAGGTGGAAGAAAGAGAAAGAGAAAAGAAAGAGTAGGAGGAAAGGGAGAAGAAGAGAAGGAGTAGGAGGAAGAATGAGAAGAAGAGAAGGAAGAGGAGGGAGAAGGAGAAGAAGAGAAGGTGGAGGAGGAGGAAGAAGGAGGGGAAGGGGGAAAGAAAATAATCTAAAGTGCTCTGGAACTTTAGAATTCAGACAAACAAGCACCTGCCACACAACACCACAACAGTTGTTGATACAAAATACAAAAACACTGGCTAGTGGCTGTGGCGTTAGGTGGAGACAGCAGAATAGAAGAGAAAAAACTGGAGGACGCAGGGAGAAAGCACAAAATATACAACTTGCAACAGAAGAACAACTATGGTCCAAAAAAGCAAAGACGGCACCCATCGTGACAGGCACCCGGCATGCAATCCCA
Source organism: Erythrolamprus reginae (assembly GCF_031021105.1). NCBI lineage: Eukaryota > Metazoa > Chordata > Lepidosauria > Squamata > Dipsadidae > Erythrolamprus > Erythrolamprus reginae. The sequence goes on along the minus strand of NC_091959.1, from coordinate 39,747,301 downwards.
AAAACATCTCTGGGGCAACCCTTGAGCCCCACCAGCACTGACCAAACCCCCATGAGTCAATTGCAGAAGGCAGCTTGGCTTGGAACGGCTGACATCCTGCAACAAAACCTTCCACCCCCCCTAAAGATGGCAACATCTGTCTATCGCAGGTCCTCAACGGGTGGGCAAGAGGACCACGTCTCCAGTCTCAACATCTGGCTGTGTAGGGGACACCAGCCCTAATAACAAAGCATGTGAAGCAAGATGGATTGCCCATCCCCCTCTTCCACCCAGCCTTGCTCCTAAGCTCGGTAAAGTATTTGGAAGGGGAAAAAATCCTTCCGCTCCGAAACTATGTCCCTCAATTAGCAAAGAATGCAGTTTGATTAATAAAGTCTATGACATTTCAGCTATTAAATCTGGCAGCCAGGCCGAGATCACAGCTTGCTGCATTAGCTCCCTTGCCAGATCAACCCAGCAAATAATAGAAGCCAAATCTATGCAATAAATAATGCCAAACATGGGCCCCTTTGGCTTATAATAATAGATGTAGAGTTGTTTTGTAGCCGACAAAGGCCGCCACAATGAGGAAAGATTGGGGGGGGGGGGAGAGAGAGAGGTTGGGTCAACGACATGACCAAGAATGACCACTGTAGAAGGCAGGGATGGCGTACCTTTTTTCCCTCAAGTGCCGAAAGAGCGCTATCATATGCTGCATTCATATGCTGCAACGTCCTTCCAGTCAACGACTACTTCAGCTTCAACCGCAACAACACAAGAGCACACAACAGATTCAAACTTAATATTAACCGCTCCAAACTTGACTGTAAAAAATATGACTTTAACAATCGAGTTGTCGAAGCGTGGAACTCATTACCGGACTCAATAGTGTCAACCCCCAACCCCCAACACTTCTCCCTTAGACTCTCCACGATTGACCTCTCCAGGTTCCTAAGAGGCCAGTAAGGGGCGTACATAAGTGCACTGGTGTGCCTTTTGTCCCCTGTCCAATTGTCTTCCCTTATCTCATTTATCATATATATTCTCTCCTTATCTATATCTATATCTATATTATATATATATATATCATATATATTCTCTCCTTATCTCTTATATCATATATATTCTCTCCCTCCCATCTACTTCTCTTCTTTTTACTTTCTATCGTTATATATATTACTTAATGTCTATTCTCTTCCATATGTATTGTATATTGGACAAAGAATACACACACACAAATGCCAACACCGATATTCAATGTCTGGGGAGGGCAAATACAGCTTCCCCCACCCCAGAGGAAGCCCTCTGAAGGCTGGAAACGGCCTGTTTGTTTCCCAATCTCTGGTGGGCCCGGTAGGTTCGGGTTTCACCCTTCCCAGGCTCGAAAGGCTTTCGTGGAGCCAGGGGATGGTAAAAATGCCCTCGCCCATCCTCCTGGAGGCTCCTTGGAAGGCAAAACCACCCTCCCAGAGCCTTTGTGAGTGCCAAAAATCAGCTGGTCGGCACACACATGGCCATTGGAGCTGAGCTAGGGCAACGGCTCACGTGCCAGCAGATATGGCTCCACGTGCCACCTGTGGCACCCATGCCATAGGTTTGCCATCACTGGTATAGAGGAAAAAAGTTGCTCCTTGGATAATGCCTTCAACAAAGCATTGACATTCTGGGATCCACTCAGTAGAGTGATCTCAAGGGTCCTGCTTTTATCTCCATAGAGTCTATCGGTTCTTCTCCATTCGGAGGCTTTACAGCAGTATTGGGTTGCTACCCGATACGCACCACACTACACATCAGTAGTAAAAATGGAATTGCGCATGCTGCTCCATGTCTCTGGCTTGCACATGTGCACGTACCACCGAGATTTGTTCAAGATTTTTTCGCCTCTTCTTAAGAACCATTTTCCACTTACACACCCGAGCCTCCGAAACTGTAACAGGAAAAGGCAGGGAGAAGCCTCCATGGGGCCTCTCTAGGAATCTCCTGGGAGGAAACAGGTCCAGAAAAGGCGGGGAGAAGCCTCCGTGGGGCTTCTCCTGGGAGGAAACAGGTCCAGAAAAGGCAGGGAAAAGCCTCCGTGGGGCCTCTCTAGGAATCTCCTGGGAGAAAACAGGTCCAGAAAAGGCAGGGAAGAAGCCTCCGTGGGGCTTCTCCTGGGAGGAAACAGGTCCAGAAAAGGCAGGGAAAAGCCTCCGTGGGGCCTCTCTAGGAATCTCCTGGGAGAAAACAGGTCCAGAAAAGGTGGGAAGAAGCCTCCGTGGGGCTTCTCCTGGGAGGAAACAGGTCCAGAAAAGGCAGGGAAAAGCCTCCGTGGGGCCTCTCTAGGAATCTCCTGGGAGAAAACAGGTCCAGAAAAGGCAGGGAAAAGCCTCCGTGGGGCCTCTCTAGGAATCTCCTGGGAGGAAACAGGTCCAGAAAAGGCAGGGAAAAGCCTCCATTGTGCCTCTCTAGGAATCTCTTGGGAGAAAACAGGTCCAGAAAAGGCAGGGAAAAGCCTCCGTGGGGCCTCTCTAGGAATCTCCTGGGAGGAAACAGGCCCAGAAAAGGCAGGGAAAAGCCTCCGTGGGGCCTCTCTAGGAGTCTCCTGGGAGGAAACAGGTCCAGAAAAGGCAGGTAGAGAAGCCTCTGTGGGGCCTCTCTAGGAATCTCCTGGGAGGAAACAGGGCCTCCACCTGCCTTGTGGTTTCCCCAATAGTACGCATCATTTGCTTTTACATTGATTCCTATAGGAAAAATTGCTTCTTCTTACAAACTTTTCTACTCAAGAACCTGGTCATGGAATGAATTAAGTTCATAAGTAGAGGTACCACTGTACAATCGAAAACTCTGGCATTTGGTGGTCCGTAACTTTCTTAAAAGGAAGCAGGGAGGGGGAAATTAAATTATTCAAGACATCTGTGGAGGTTGAAACTCAGAGGAAGCAATCAAAATTATCTTCTATGGCCTGGCCTCTTTCGTTTCCCACATGTGGGTTGTTTTCTTATCCATATGGCCTTCTGTAGCTATGCTCAACATGTGGGAAGGTCCTGGGGCCTACATGAAAGAAAGTCTACTTTGCACTGTTCGAAAACAAAGTCAAGTTTCTGTTTTCATCTCCGCGTGGGGAGAGAGGAGAGGGGAAGGGAAGGAACTGAGCTCTGAAAACACAACTTCTAAAGAGCCTCTCCTAAAAAATTTTCCCCGTGGATTTGATTTGAGCCTCGCTTAAAATTTTCTCAGCAGATTCCTGGGCTGTGGTTATAAGCAGGGGAATCTGCAGGGCTGGGTTTTCTGAAGACAAGACCACTAAATTTATAAATTGGTAAATTAATTAGAAGAACCCAATCAAGGAGAGAAGCAACCTAGGACCAAGGAGTATCAGAATGGTCAGACAACTAGTAACTTCAAATCTCAACCAATAAATGCTCTGTCTTAACACATCGGCAAAAAGAGTCAGAAGACAAAATACAAGCTTGGAGGACACGACCTCTGTCAAGGACCTTGGAGTACTCAACCAATGACCCAAGTGGTAGAGCCCACTGTAACAACATTGCCCAAAAAAAAGCACTAAGAGTTGTTAATCTAATCTCTGGCAATATTACAGTACTAACCAAAACATTTGCTAGACCAATTCTTGAATACAGCTCACCTCTCTGGAACCCCCACTGCCCCGAGTTTTCAGAGAGGGGCGGCATACAAATCCAAATAATAAATATTAGACATCAATATACATGAGAGAGTCCAAAAATATTTCACAAGAAGAATTCTCCACTCCTTTGCTCATAACAGAATACCTTACTTGAAATTTGGGGCTTAGATAGCCTAGAACTTCATCACCTTCGATCTGACCTAAATGCTGTTCATAAAACCATCTACTACAATGTCCTACCTGCCAATGATTTCTTCAGCTTCAACCGCAATAACACATGAGCACACAATCAATTCAAGCTTAATGTAAACCACTCCAAACATGACTGCAGAAAATACAACTTCAGAATGATTGATGCCTGGAGTGCACTACTTGACACTGGGGTTTCTTCCCCAAACCCCCAAAACCTTAACCTTAGAATGTCTACAGTAGATCTCTCTTTCTAAGAGGTCTGCAAGGGGTGTGCATAAGCGCACCATTGTGCCTACTGTCCCTGTCCTATTGCCTAATTTACCGGTACCTACTTGGCTACCAATATCTACTAGCTTGTACATGTTTGATGAAAGAAAGAAAGAAAGAAAGAAAGAAAGAAGGATGGAAGGAAGGAAGGAAGAGAAGGCAAGGAAGGAAAGAAAGTAGGAAGGAAGGAAAGGAATGAAAGGAAAGGAAAGAAGGAAGGAAGGAAGAGAAGGCAAGGAAGGAAAGAAGGAAGGAAGGAAGGAAGGAAGGAAGGAGGAAGGAAGGAAGGAAGAAAGAAAGAAGGAAGGAAGGAAGGAAGGAAAGAAAGTAGGAAGGAAGGAAAGGAATGAAAGGAAAGGAAAGAAGGAAGGAAGAGAAGGCAAGGAAGGAAAGAAGGAGGAAGAAAGAAAGGAAGAAAGAAAGAAGGAAGGAAAGTAGGAAGGAAGAAAAGGAAGGAAAGGAAAGAAGGAAGGAAGGAAAGTAGGAAGGAAGAAAAGGAAGGAAAGGAAAGGAAAGAAGGAAGGAAGGAGGAAGAAAGAAAGAAAGAAAGAAAGAAAAGTCAGTCCCCTCCAACTCTGTTATTCTGATACAGCAACCCAGCTTTTTCAGTTTGGCTCATTTTGCTTGATTTAGACAAGGCTGCCTGGATGATAAGAAAACATCTATCAAACATTTTAAATGTATTGCACACTTATCTTTTTCCCCCCTCCCAAGTCTCCAGGAATAAAATACAGCTTCTGCATTGAGTACAGGTAGTCTTTGACTTATGACCTCAAACAAACCCAACTTTTTCAAAGTGAGTTTTGTCCCATTTCATGACCTTTCTCACCACGGCAGGTGCGGTTCCTAACTTATCTCGTTGCCGGTCCTCTTCCTCCCACACTTCATTTCATTTCATTTATTGGATTTATATGCCGCCCCTCTCTGAAAACATGTCTCGTGGGTGCGGGCAGTCCTCGACTTATGACCACAGTTGAGTGGACTCACGTTGTTAAGTGAGGCATTTCTTAAAGTAAGCTTTAACCCTGTTTTATGATCTTCTGCACTTGTTAAGCGAAGCGGTTGTTGAAGTTGTTCAATTAGTAAGACGGTTGTTAAGTGAAGCTGGCTTCCCCTGGACGGTCACAAAAGGGGATCACGTGACACACACAGACAAAAACACACATCCTGGGGAGGCTACAACCGGCATAAATACAAGCCAGTCGCCAGGTGTCTCAATTTTGACCACATGAGTGCGAGGATGCTGCAACGGTTCGTAAGCATTCATTCATTCATTCATTCATTCATTCATTCATTCATTTATTTATTGGATTTGTATGCCGCCCCTCTCCGTAGACTTGGGGCGGCTAACAACAGTAATAAAAAACATCATATAAATCCAATACTAAAACAACTAAAAACCCTTATTGTAAAACCAAACATCCCTACAAACAAACATAACATACATAAATTGTAGAAGCCTAGGGGGAAAGAATATCTCAGTTCCCCCATGCCTGATGGCAGAGGTGGGTTTTAAAGAGCTTACGAAAGGTGAGGAGGGGGGGGCAATTCTAATCTCCGTGGGGGAGTTGGTTCCAGAGGGCGGGGCCGCCACAGAGAAGGCTGTAAAAAACAGCATGAAAAACAGTCCTGTCACTTACTTTTTTTCATTACCCTTTGTAACTTTGAGCAGTCACTAATTGAACTGTTGCTAAGTCGAGGACTACTGTAGAGGAAGCTGGGTTTGTTTAATGACCGCAGGAGTCACTTACCAACGGCAGCAATTCGCTTAACCGTGGTCAAAGAAACCCCAAACAAACCATGATAATACAGTGAACGCCTCTACTTATGAACTTTTCTAGATAAGAACCGGGTGTTCAAGATTTTTTTGCCTCTTCTCAAGAACCATTTTCCACTTACAAACTGAGCCTCCAAAACTGTAACTGGGAAAAGCAGGTAGAAGCCTCCATGGGGCCTCTCTAGGAATCTCCTGGGAGGAAACAGGGCCAGAAAAGGCGGGGAAAAGCCTCTGTGGGGCCTCTCTAGGAACCTCTCCTGGGAGGAAACAGGGCCAGAAAAGGCGGGGAGAAGCCTCCGTGGGGCCTCTCTAGGAATCTCCTAGGAGGAAACAGGTCCAGAAAAGGCAGGGAGAAGCCTCCGTGGGGCCTCCCTAGGAATCTCCCAGGAGGAAACAGGGCCTCCACCCTCTCTGTAGTTTCCCCAATCGCACACATTATTTCCTTTTACATTGATTTCTATGGGGAAAATTGCTTCTTCTTACAAACCTTTCTACTTAAGAACCTGGTCACGGAACAAAATAAGTTTGCAAGTAGAGGTACCACTGCATTACCGTGGCTCACTGGACAAGCGCTTTGGGTTAGCAAGGGAAATTCTGGCTCCAAATTGAGGTTGTAAGTCAAGGACTAGGAAGAGGAAGGGAAAGACTCTCTCAGGAGGAAACAACAAACTGTTTTGTGTTGAAGACGGTTGTGAAGATAGCCACACCTTTTCTGAGCAAGCCGGCCTTCGTTGACTCACAAACAATTTTCCCTTGCCATACAATTACCAGACAGATCTTGGTTGGCATCCGAAGCTGTAATCAACAAGAGAAAAACATGTCAGCTAAGCTCAGGTAATTTGGCACTTTGGAAAAAAAATAATTTCTGGCTAAGCCCAAAGATCAGAAGCAATTCCTGCATCTTTTTCCTAATAAAGAGACAGCTGCATTGACCGTATAAAATCCAGCTGGTGGTTGTTGTTGTTGTTATTATTATTATTGTTGTTGTTGTTGTTGTTGTTATTTTGATTTGTATGCCGCCCCTCTCCGAAGACTTGGAGCGGCTCACACCCAACAATATACACAGTACAAATCCAATATTAAAAACAGTATTTAAAACCCTTATAATAAAAAAACAATCATACAACCCAAATCGACCATACATAAATCATAATAGCTGACGGATATATCAATACCCTTTATGGCACTGGACCAGGGTATCTACGAGACCGCCTTCTGCCGCACAAATCCCAGTGACCGGTTAGGTCCCACAGAGTTGGTCTCCTCCGGGTCCCGTCAACTAAACAATGTCGTTTGGCGGGACCCAGAGGAAGAGTCTTCTCTGTGGTGGCTCTGACCCTGTGGAATCAGCTCCCTCCAGAGATTAGAACAGCCCCCACCCTCCTTGCCTTTCGTAAACTCCTTAAAACCCACCTCTGTCGTCAGGCGTAGGGGAACTGAAACATCTCCCCCTGCCTATGTAGTTTTTTATGTACGATATGACTGTATGTATGTTTTTTAATATATTGGAGTTTTTTGCTTTTTAGCCTTTTTAAATGTATTATTGTTATTTTAGACTCTAACTATTAGATTTGTTATTATATATTGTTTTTATCATTGCTGTAAGCCGCCCTGAGTCTATGGAGAGGGGCGGCATACAAATCTAATAAATAATAATAATAATAATAATAATAATAATAATAATAATAATAATTTCCCCATGCCTGGCGACATAGGTGGGTTTTCAGGAGCTTACGAAAGGCAAAGCAGCAGGAGAGAATGCAACAATAATCTACTCCCGTGATGTGATGGCAAACCTATGGCATGCATGCCACATGGAGGTGGCACGCGGAGCCATATCGGAGGGCACGCGAGACTTTGCCATATTTCAGCTCCAGTGCGCCAGCTGATTTTCGGCCTTGAAAAAGGCCGTTTCGCCCTCTGGATGCTTCAGGGAAGGCTCGGAGGCAAAAAAAATTGCCCAAGAGACAAACCGGAAGTTCAGAAAAACGCACTTCCGGTTTGCCGTTGTGCTGGTTTTTGCACTCCAGAGAGTTAAGGGAAGCTTCCTAAAGTCCCAGATTGTAAAAAAACCAGCATAAGGGCAAACTGGAAGTGCATTTTCCAAACTTCTGGTTTGCCAATTGCCATCACTTGCATTAGAGTTCCAGATAATGTATAGAGGAAATTGATATACAGTGATCCCTCGATTTTCGTGATCTCGATTTTTGCGAAACGCTATATCGCGATTTTTCAAAAAATAATAATTAAAAAATACTCCCTGTTTTTTTTGCTATACTGTACCACAGTTTTTCTCACCCGATGACGTCATACGTCATCACCAAGAGTCACTTCTCTGTCTCTTTTTTTCTATCATTTCTCTCTCTCTTCCTTCCACTCTTCTCTCTCTCTTTCTTCCTCTCTCACACTCTCTTCCTCCCTCTCTCATCTCTTTCAGGGGGGGCGGCGGGTGGGCGGGTGCCTACGGGGGACGGTGGCTGCCAGCGCTGGACTCGGCGGTGAGAGGGGGCGGGTAGCGGCGAGCGAGCGGGCGGGGCGGGCAAGTGGCGGGCGGGCGGGCGGGTGCTTACGGGGAACGGTGGCCGCCAGCGCTGCTGCAGGAGGACTCGGCGGTGAGAGGGGCGGTAGCGGCGGGCGAGCGAGCGGCGAGGAGGCTGGAGGCGCTACCATTGGCCGGGAACAAGGCGCTGAACAGGAACCACTTGCCTGGTGGCAGGGTTGTCCCGCCCCACGGGGAAAGTAACCGGAGCCGAAGAGGCGCTCGGCTGGCAAGGGGCGGCAGGAGGGAGAGTTTGGCCGGGCGGGGGTGTGTGTTTGTGTGGTGGGGGAGAGCTTGCGTATCTTCGGGGATGGCGATACGCAGGCGGAGCGTTTCCATCTGCTCCGCTGGGACGGGCGCCTCTAAGCCCAGTGTCTGCTTTCTCTCCCCGGGAACTGCCTGCTTTCCTCCACTTCGAGCGGGGCGCCTGGGCTCCCGAGTACCCGCGTCTTTTCCATCACCCGGAGGAGGAGTGCGACTTCTGCCCAAGTGTTAAAGAGGCCGTAGAGGGCTTAACCCGCGTCGCTCCCTCCCTCCTTGCCATCCCCGGGACTTCAACTCTGGGTGGGGAAGGCGGTGATAGCGGCAAACGGCGGACAGGCGAGCGACAAACGGCGGGTGCTGGGGGGGCGGGGGCAGCCGGCATTCAAAGCAATCTGTCGGCTTCCGCACTCTCGTCGCTCCCAGCCTCCACCATCTGCGCATGCGCGGCCATGGGGAAAAGGCGTGCATGCGCAGATGGTGTTTTTACTTCCACACCGCTATATCGTGAAAAATCGATTATCGCGAGGGGTCTTGGAACAGAACCCTCGCGATAATCGAGGGATCACTGTAAAGTGTTCTCTCAATTTTCGTGGGGGCTGCGTTCCGAGACTGCCCGCGAAAGTTGAATTTCCGTGAAGTAGAGATACGGAAGTAAATACACTACAGTATCACAAGCCTTCCCTTAACACTTCAAACCCCTAAATTACCATTTCCCATTCCCTTAGCAACCATTTAGACTATTACTCACCACGTTTATTTATTAAAGTTTATTAAAAAAATATTTATTAAAGGCGGACGAAAGTTTGGCGATGACATATGACGTCATGGGGCGGGAAAAAGTGTAGTATAGGGAAAAAACCCGTGCAGTATTTTTTAATTAATATTTTTGAAAAACCGTGGTATAGACTTTTCGTGAAGTTCGAATCCGCGAAAATCAAGGGGACACTGTCCTGCAATTTGACTTAGAATTGAAACTAGAGACCTATCTTCTAGGGCTTGTTAGAGGGCAATACGTATAATCAAAATACTACCTGATCATTCATATAATAACTGTAGCGAGATTAGCCTATGCCCAAATGTGGAAAGATAATAACCTCCCAACAGACAATATGATTATAAACAAACTTATGGACTGCGCTGAAATGTCCAGGCTCACTTTTGAACTACAAAATAAACAAGAAAAAGACTTTTACACAATTTGGGAAAATCTTTATGAATGGCTTGAAACCAGAAGAAATAACCAATAAATAAGTAAATCTCCAGGACTGCCTTCTGCTGCACGAATCCCAGCGACTAGTTAGGTCCCACAGAGTTGACCTTCTCCAGGTCCCGTCAACTAAACAATGTCATTTGGCGGGACCCAGGGGAAGAGCCTTCTCTGTGGCGGCCCCGACCCTTTGGAACCAACCCCCCCAGATATCAGAGTTGCCCCCACCCTCCTTGCCTTTTGTAAGCTCCTTAAAACCCACCTCTGTCGTCAGGCATGGGGGAATTGAGATATTCCCTCCCTCTAGGCTTATAAAATTTATGCATGGTATGCTAGTATGTATGATTGGTTTCTAAATTGGGGTTTTTTAAATTAACTTAAATATTAGATTTGTTTACATTGTATTATTATTGCTGTGAGCCGCCCCAAGTCTGCGGAGAGGGGCGGCATACAAATCTGATTAATAAATAAATAAAATAATAAATAATATATGGATGTAATTGATAACTATAAATAACACAATAAAAATGTAAGCAATTGATATATGGATTAGATAAAGCAATAAGGAGATGTATAGAGCTTGCTTTTTGATTCACCAGGAATGCAAACAAAATGGAAATGATATACTATGTAACCATTTTTCTTTCTTTTTCTATTTTCTTTTTCTTCTATTTTCTTTTCTTTTTGTCTCTCTGTCCTTCTTTCTCGTTTCTCTTTCTCTTCGTCCGCCAGGTTTTTCCTTTTTTCTTCTTTCTTTTAATTATATGTTTGTAATAGTCGTTTATTATTCTTTTTGACTTGTATTGTTTTTCTATTTGTGGATAAAAACTTTAAAAAAATACTTTGCGGGAAAAAGCTTTATGAAATTTTGGGATCAGCCCTGAAAGTCCTGCTTTACCCTGGATTGGAGAAGAGGGCTTCATCTCTGCCTCTTCTTCTGACAGTCAAATATCTTGGCTTAATCCTTGTTTAAAGCCAAACAATATAATTTAGTGCAAACAAACCATGATGTGGAAAAGAAGGGTTGTGTGTGTGAAACAGGGGGAAAAAATAACTTTTCTCCAGAAGGGCTTTAGGTTTGCCTCCAGAAGTTGTGGGTGTCCATCAATGGTGGTTTTTAAGAAGAGATTGGACAGGATGCTATGCCTGACCAGTTGGACTACAAGACCTCTGGAGCTCTCTTTCAACTCTGTTATTCTCCAGCGAGTTTAATTTCAGACCGAGGGGGAAAGAATTTGCACTATTTCCACATCTGGGCTTAGACACAAACGCTGCGTGACTTCTCTGTTCTCTTGCCAAGATCCATTTGTGTTTAAGCAGACTAAAAATGACTTAATCCCTTTGTAGTTTCTTTTTTTTAAAAGAAAAAAACCTCCACTCTTTCCTCCACAATGAATGCCAGAAAATGGATGGCGTTTAGAAGAAAGTCCTGTTAATGGATAACTTTGCTCCATCCAAGTTTGATCGCGAGCAGGATAGGAAAATAAACGAGGATTTAGATGGTTTTTTGAGTCGGAGCTGAAATTCCATGAATGTTTTTGTATATATCAGCAATGGTGAAGCTTTTTTGGTGGTGGGGGGGGAAGAGTGTGTATGTGTGCCCACAACTATAATTCCTTTCACCCCCCCCCCCTGCATATGTGCATGACCTCTGTTCCTGGCACGTGATGACACATGTTTTTTGCTCTCTCCAAGTTCCAGAGCCTTTGAGCCTGGGGAGGGCGAAAACAGCCTTTCCCACTCCCCACCCCTGGAAATCCTCCGGAGGCCAAAAATGGCTAGTTTCACAACTTCCAACCAGGTCATTTTTAGCCTCCGCAAGGCCTCCGGGGGCTGGGGAAGGCCATTTTCGCCGACCCGGGCTCTTAGAAAAGCTCTGAAGCCTGGGGAGAACAAAAAAAGGGACCTGATCAGTAATGGGCAGCCACACTTTTTACTGCCACACTGTGGGTGTGGCTTATTTTGTGGGTGTGGCTTAGTGGTCATGTGACTGGGTAGGAGTAGTGGCTTGCCAGCCATGTGACCAGGTGGGAGTGGCTTGAACGATCATCATCGTTCAAGTGAACTGTTAAGTCCTCGACTTACAACCTTACCAGTGTCACTCGCTGGGGTGACAATTTGCTTTATTTATTTATTTATTAGATTTGTATGCCGCCCCTTTCCATAGACTCGGGCGGCTCACAACACAATAAAACAATTCATGACAAATCTAATAATTTACAATTTAAAATTTAAAATAGTTAAGAAAACCCCATTTTTAAACAGACATACCTTCAAACATACCATACATAAATTATATAGGCCCGGGGGAGATATCTCAATTCCCCCATGCCTGACGACAAAGGTGGGTTTTGAGGAGTTTACGAAAGGCAAGGAGGGTAGGGGCAGTTCTAATCTCTGGGGGGAGCTGGTTCCAGAGAGCCGGGGCCGCCACAGAGAAGGCTCTTCCCCTGGGGCCCACCAATCGACATTGTTTAGTTGATGGGACCCGGAGAAGGCCGACTCTGTGGGACCTAATCGGTCGCTGGAATTCGTGCGGCAGAAGGCGGTCTCGAAGATATTCTGGTCCGATGCCATGAAGGGGCTTTATAGGTCATTACCAACACTTTGAATTGTGACCGGAAATTGATCTGTAACCAATGCACACTGCATTTCCGCGCTCTCCTTCCTGGGTCGTCCCCCCCCCCCAACTTAGGCTGGGTAGCTAGGCGAACGGGTGCTTCCAGAAGCATAAATGCTGCCAGCGCCGCTTCCACCCACGCCTTCTGCTTGCACCTCAGGCTGGGGGGGGGGAGCCAGGCAGGAGAGAGGGAAGCTCATTGGAGGCCAGGAAGGAGGAAAGAGGAAAAAAGCGAGGAGCGCAGATACAGCAGCAGGGGGAAAAAAGGAGAGCCAAGCCGAGACCAGCAATCCAGGAAGTGACAGCCGCTGATCAGCTGGAGCTGTGCATGCATCTTCATTTCTGCCGGTAGAACTGCGTTCCACCCTGTCCTGCCTGCTGCCCACCCTTGGACCTGATCCAATCTGGAAAAAGTGTTGAAAACCTTCATTACTGGAAGCTTTCAAGGAGAGACTGGACTGCCATTTGTCTGAAATGATGTAGGGCAGTGACATAGAAACATAGAAACATAGAAGTCTGACGGCAGAAAAAGTCCTCATGGTCCATCTAGTCTGCCCTTATACTATTTCCTGTATTTTATCTTAGGATGGATATATGTTTATCCCTGGCATGTTTAAATTCAGTTACTGTGGATTTATCTACCACGTCTGCTGGAAGTTTGTTCCAAGGATCTACTACTCTTTCAGTAAAATAATATTTTCTCATGTTGCTTTTGATCTTTCCCCAAACTAACTGCGGACTTTTTTTGGTTCCCGTGCCAAAATGATGTGTGTGGGTATGCTAGCATGTGTGCATGTGGCCACACCCCTCCCCTCCACCATATATGCGCACACATACCCTGCAGTGCCCCTGTTAGGTGAAAAAAATATGCCCAAATGGCCAAACTGGACGTTTAGGAAGACGTACTTCTGGTTTGCCCATTGTGCTGTTTTTTGCACTCTGGGGCTTCAGGAAGCTCCCTTGAACCCTCCGGAGCATGACGGCAAACCGGAAGTGCATTTTTCTGAACTTCTGGTTTCTCCGTTTTGCCTCTAGGGCTTCTGGAAAGATTCCATGAACTGTCTGGAGGGCGAAACTTATTTGGGAAAGGCCGAAACTTATTTGGCCCGTGCGCTGGAGCTGAAACATGATAAATGTAAAATAATGCACTCGGGGAAAAGGAATCCTCAATCTGAGTATTGCATTGGCAGTTCTGTGTTAGCAAAAACTTCAGAAGAGAAGGATTGAGGGGTAGTGATTTCTGACAGTCTCAAAATGGGTGAGCAGTGTGGTCGGGCAGTAGGGAAAGCAAGTAGGATGCTTGGCTGCCTAGCTAGAGGTATAACAAGCAGGAAGAGGGAGATTGTGATCCCCTTATATAGAGCACTGGTGAGACCACATTTGGAATACTGTGTTCAGTTCTGGAGACCTCACCTACAAAAAGATATTGACAAAATTGAACGGGTCCAAAGACGGGCTACAAGAATGGTGGAAGGTCTTAAGCATAAAACGTATCAGGAAAGACTTCATGAACTCAATCTGTATAGTCTGGAGGACAGAAGGAAAAGGGGGGACATGATTGAAACATTTAAATATGTTAAAGGGTTAAATAAGGTTCAGGAGGGAAGTGTTTTTAATAGGAAAGTGAACACAAGAACAAGGGGACACAATCTGAAGTTAGTTGGGGGAAAGATCAAAAGCAACATGAGAAAATATTATTTTACTGAAAGAGTAGTAGATCCTTGGAACAAACTTCCAGCAGACGTGGTTGGTAAATCCACAGTAATTATGTTTCTATGTTTCTAAGTCTGAAACATGGAGCCTAGGTTCGCCATCAAAGGTGTAGGGTTTCCTGCTTGGGCAGGGATTAGACTAGATCAGTGATTTTCAACCTTTTTTGAGCTGCGGCACATTTTTTACATTTACAAAATCCTGGGGCACACTACCAACCAAAATGACACAAAATGACACTCTAAGACAACACATATTATACATATTATATCCCCCTTGTGTGTGTGTGTGTGTGTGTGTGTGTATACACACACTTGAACCATTTCCAAAAACAGGTGAGGGCTGTGTTTTTTCCTCTCTTATTCTTTGGGTGCTTTTTATCATATGCTTTAAATCAAGAGTCACTTCTCTCTCTCTTTTGTTTCTCTCTCTTTCCTTTCATTCTCCGCCTCAGTCATTTTCTCATTTATTTATTTTCTCTCATTTCTCTCTCCCTTCCTCTCCCCTCTCTCTTTCTTGCTTTCTCTCTCTCTCTCTCTCACTCACTCTTTCTCTCTCTTGCTTTTTCTCTCTCTCTCTTTCTCTCACACTCTTTATTTCTCTCTATTTCTCTCTCTCTTGCTTGCTTTCTTTCTCTCTATCTCTTGATTTCTCTCTCTCTTTCTCTCCCCCCCTCTCTTGCTGTCTCTCCCTCAGTGTCTCGCTCTCTTTCTTTCTTTCTCTCTCTCTTTCTTTTTTCTCTCTCTTGCTTTCTCTCTTTCTTTCTCTCTCTCTCTCTTGCTTTCTTTCTCTTTCTCTCTCCCCTCTCGCGGCACACCTAACCATGTTCCGCGGCACACTAGTGTGCCACGGCACACTGGTTGAAAAACACTGGACTAGATGACCTACAAGCAGTGATGGGCTCCTACAGGTATGGTCAGGTACGCAAGACCGGTAGCAAAATTTTGGTTTTTTTTTTCTTTTTCCCCCCTTCAGGACTCTGGGTATGTTTTTCCTATTGCAGTAAATGAGGTTGAATGTGTATCATTTTAGAAGAGCTGTGCATATGTGTGTGTACATACCCTGTATATATAGTAGATAATCATAGGTGGGCTATTGCCCAGACCTGGGGGGGGGGACACAGTGGGGTAGCGAAAATGGAGCTCCACCCCAGAGCACTCAATTTGCACTGAAAGATGTTGAAACAAAATGCATAAGCCCATAGTGTGTGTTGTGGTTAGCTCTGGCCCAGCTCCTGCCCCAAGGACTGTGGATGTGGGGGAGACATCCACATGCTGCAGGCCTGTTTTGCCCCCGGTGGAATCTGCTGATGAAGGCTCCTCTGACCAAGAAGACATGAGTGACAGGGAGGAGGAGAGTGGGGCAGACAGCTCAGAAGGAGATCAATTATCTAGCTCCTCCTTGGATTCAGAACAAGAGTTAATGATACAGCCACGCATGTGGAGAGCGATGCATAGGCAACAACAACTGAGAGATTATTATCAAAGAAAATGAGGCCACCTGTGGTTGGGTGGGGCTGTGGGTTTGGCCATTGTGGAGGATTATTTGATCGTTGTGTTTCCTGCCTGCTTTGCTGCCTTTGACCTTTTGTGTGCTGATTTTTCCCCACTTTGAAACTAAACCAGAGCAAAGTGTGTTTCACTTTGTGAAAAAAGAAGGACCGTGAATTGCCTCACAGCTGCAAGCTAAGTATCACAGAACTGATAAGGGACTTGTACAAACTATCAGTTTGTTCGAAGACGAGTGCTCTTTGCTATACAAAAAGAGGGCTTAGTTTAAGTGAATTTTCATTATAAAGAACATTGTTTTGAATTTTCAAACGTGTGTGTGTCTGAAATTTGTACCTGTGAATTTTCGGGAGGAGTCTACCAGAGAGCCCGACAGAACAGTGTGGTAGTAAAAATTTTGGTAGCCCATCACTGCCTACAAGGTTCCTTCCAACTCTGTTAATTTGCAAAAAAACAACAACTCAGAACTGATGGGTCCAAAAGGAGGGAGAACTTGGTCAGTTGAAAGAGCGAATGCTTTTGTGTGAATTTTCCTCCTTCTTGTTGTTCCAGGTCTATTATTCCTGTGGGGCCCAGTTCACTTCCTGGGAAAGAGGACTGATTTTATCTCCTGGCTTCCCCAACAATTATTCCTCGGGCATGCATTGTGTCTGGCGATTTCTTATTCCGGCTAAGTCCTACTTACTGTTTGAGATCTTTGACTTCGATGTCTTTGAAAGCATCAGTGAAGACCCGAATGCCTGGGATGGCTATTTTTCTTTGACCAAAAATACAAACAAGGATTCTTCCCCCAGAGAAGAACCCTCAGAATATTCAAGCACCGTCTTTCCAACCAAGGCTTCGGTTGATCCTGATCTTGACTCAACGGATCTCATTGAGGGTCTTCTAGAAGCCACTTCTCAAAACCTTGAGTGGAAAGAATTCCATCCAAGCGGAGAACCCAAAGCTGTCACTCAATCAAGTCAATTTCCAATCCAGGAAAGAATCAACGACACTTTGATGGGACAAGGTGGAAAACAGGAGAAGGAGGACTTGTTGGACAAAATATTCTTTGCTCACTACCCTGCTGATAAGGAAAATGGCAAAGGTCCTCAGAATGGTTTTGGGAAGGTGGTTTTTGGAGAAGATGCTGCCCTTTCCACCATGATCTTGCCGGTGAACAGCTCTTCCACGCCATCGTTCTCCGCTGATGTTTGTCCAGACGATGTCTTATATGTCTCAGACCTCATCACTTTCTCTTCTCGTTTCTGTGGGACCAAATCGCCCTTGAACCAAAACATGACCTTTGGGTCCTCTCTTAAGATGGTGGAAGTTATTGTAGAGCTGATCACCACCACCGACCGCGGCCGAGGCTTCGCCATGCTCTTTGAGTACAAGAACGAGACGACGGAGATGACGCCCACAAATGACATCAAGGACGAAGAAGAGAATACCATGATGTTGGTGGTCATCACTGGCATCTTGTTCTTTGCGATGGTCCTTTTGTCCTCGCTCTGCATTGCATGTAGGTAAGTGAGCGATGTTGGATTCTTCACTTGTGTTTTAAGTGTTAACAGATTAACAGATTTGGAAGGGACCTTGTAGGTCATCTAGTCTAACCTCTCACTCAAGCAGGAGACCCTACATCATTTCTGACAGATGGCAGTCCAATCTCTTCTTCAAAGCCTCCAGTGATGACGCTCCCACAACTTCCGAAGGCAACTTCTGTTCCATCGGTTTTTTGTTCTCACTGTCAGAAAATTCCTCCTTATTTCTAGAATCTCTCCTTCTTCAAGTTCCATCCATTGTTCCTTGTCTGGCTTTCAGGTGCTTTGGAAAATAGTTTGACCCCCTCCTCTCTGTGGTAGCCCCTCAAATATTGGAACACTGCTATCCTGTCTCCCCTGGTCCTTCTCTTCACTAGACTGGCCATGCCCAGGTCCTGCAACCGTTCTTCATATGTTTTAGGTCTGCAGGCCTTTGATCATCTTAGATAGATTCAGATTAACAAGCGTCCGAAGGGACCTTGTGGGTCATCTAGTCCAACCCCCCACCCAAGCAGTAAACCCTACACCGTTTCTGACAGATGGCAGTCCAGTCTCTTATTGAAAACGTCCAGTGATGAAGCTCCCACAAAGATCAAAAGCAACATGAGAAAATATTATTTTACTGAAAGAGTAGTAGATCCTTGGAACAAACCTCCAGCAGATGTGGTTGATAAATCCACAGTATCTGAATTTAAACCTGCCTGGGATAAACATAGATCCATCCTAAGATAAAATACAAAAAATAGTATAAAGGTAGACTAGATGGATCATGAGGTCTTTTTCTGCCATCAGTCTTCTATGTTTCTTTCTATGTTTCTGAAGGCAACTTCTGTTCCATTGGTTGATTATCAGAAAATTTATCTTTATTTACAGGTTGAATCTCTCCTTGTTCAGTTTCCATCCACTATTCCTTGTCTGGCCTTCGGGTGTTTTGGAAAACATCTTGATCCCTTCCTCTCTGTGGCAGCCCCTCAAATATTAGAACTCTGCTATCCTGTCTCCCCTGGTCCTTCTCTTCATTATCCAATCTCTTCTTGAAAGTCTCCAGTGTTGAAGATCTCATAACTTCTGAAGGCAACTTCTCTTCCATCAGTTGATTGTTCTCACTGTCAGAAAATTCCTTATTTCTAGGTTGAGTCTCTCCTCCTTCAAGTTCCATCCATTATTCCTTGTCTGCAGGAGAGGGTTCTACTTAAATTTCACCACCAGTTTGCATCGCGACAGCGAGTAGCCACTGTTTGCGGCAGTGTTTCCTCTAATTTGGGGGGGGGGGGGGCGGAAAAGTATAGTGTCTGAGCGGCAGTCCCTTTGGGACTGGGCAGCACAGAAATAATAAACAAATAAACAAACAAACAAACAGAATACCCTACGAAAATAGACTAACTATCCTGGGCCTTGAAAGCTTAGAACTACGGCGCCTAAAACACGATTTGAGTATTGCCCACAAGATCATATGCTGCAACGTCCTTCCGGTCAACGACTACTTCAGCTTCAACCGCAACAACACAAGAGCACACAACAGATTCAAACTTAATATTAATCGCTCCAAACTTGACTGTAAAAAATATGATTTTAACAATCGAGTTGTCGAAGCGTGGAACTCATTACCGGACTCAATAGTGTCAACCCCTAACCCCCAACACTTCCCCCTTGGACTCTCCACGATTGACCTCTCCAGGTTCCTAAGAGGCCAGTAAGGGGCGTACATAAGTGCACTGGAGTGCCTACCGTCCCGTGTCCAATTGTCTTTCCTTATCCCTTTTATCTTATATATTCTCTCCTTTATATATATTCTCTTCCTATCGACTTCACTTCTTTTTTACTTCCTATCTTTATATATACTACTTAATGTCTATTCTCTCTCATATGTATTGTATATTGGACAAAGAATAAATTTAAAAACAACAACAAACAAACAAACAAATATCAAATAAAAAACCCACCCTGTTTTGCCTCAGAGAATTTCAAAATAAAATAATGTATTGTGTGTCTATAACAGTGAGCTCATAATAGGGCAACTCTATCAATATCAAAATGCCACTTAAATAGTTGAGTTAGTTTCAAACTAGATTTTGATTTTCTTTCTCTCTTCCTTACTCCCATTCTTTTTCTTTCTCTTTTTCTTCCTCTCTTTTTTCTATCTGTTTCTCTCTCTTCCTCTCTTCCTCTCTCTCTCCTTCCCTCTCACTCTTTCCCTCTCGGCTTCTGGGCAGGTTTGGAAAACTCTGAGTTGATGATGATTTTTAAGTGAACGATTGCTCACTGCTCAGCTTAGAGGGAACTATGGTTTGCGGTGGTGTTTCCCTACCCTTGATGCTTCTCTTCGGTTCCTCCTTCTCGTTTTCATTGGTGAAGCTAAAAGTAGCAGCTGGGACCGATTCAGCAACCCAACCCAGACATATTTCTCCAATTCTGGCTGTGCAGGTCACTTAACACTGTTCTAATAGTGTGTGCTTGTGTGCGTAAATGAGTGGGGTGGGGGGAGAAGAGAAGAGGAAAAGACAGTTTTTCAGTGAAATGTCCAAAGATTCATTCTCTTCCACCACTCTCTGGGGATTCTCCCAAGATTTTTGCCACACTGCTTCCTTTGTGTACCGGTTGGAAAAGGAATGAAAGCTTCCCTTGTTGGTTGGCCAATCCTTCTAATTGCTTTTGGCCCCCGAATTCGTCTGGCCACCTTCGTGAGTATGAACCTTGCCAGGGGTGAAGTTCAACTTTCCCCCCCTACCGGCTCTTGGGGCGTGGCTTAGTGGGTGTGGCTTAGTGGTCATGTGACTGGGTAGATGGGGATGGCCAAGTCAACGTCACGTCTTTGCCTTTTCTACAAAAAGAACATATACCATTTATTTATTTACTTATTTATATTTATATTTTTAATTTTATTATTTTATATTTTATTTTATTTTATTTTATTTTATTTTTTATTTTACTTTATTTTATATTTTATTTTATTTTATTTTATTTTATATTTTATTTTATTTTATTTTTTGTTTGTTTGTTTGTTTGTTTGTTTGTTTATTTATTTATTTATTTATTTATTTATTTATTAGATTTGTATGCTGCCCCTCTCCGCAGACTCGGGGCGGCTAACAACAGTAAAAAGACAATATAAAGAAATCTAATATTAAAAGTAATTTTAAAAACCCCAATTTCAGGAACCAATCATACATACAAACATACCATGCATAAATTTTATAAGCCTAGGGGGAAGGGAAAGTCTCAATTCCCCCATGCCTGACGACAGAGGTGGGTTTTAAGAAGCTTACGAAAGGCAAGGAGGGTGGGGGCAACTCTGATATCTGGAGGGAGTTGTTTCCAGAGGGTCGGGGCCGCCACAGAGAAGACTCTTCCCCTGGGTCCCGCCAAACAACATTGTTTAGTCGACGGGACCCGGAGAAGGCCAACTCTGTGGGACCTAACTGGTCGCTGGGATTCGTGCGGCAGAAGACGGTCCCGGAGATAATCTGGCCCGGTGCCATGAAGGGCTTTATAAGTAATAACCAACACTTTGAATTGTGACCGGAAACTGATCGGCAACCAATGCAGACTGCGGAGTGTTGGTGTGATATGTGCATATTTAGGGAAGCCCATGATTGCTCTCGCAGCTGCATTCTGCACGATCTGAAGTTTCCGAACACTTTTCAAAGGTAGCCCCTTGTAGAGAGTGTTACAGTAGTCGAGCCTCGAGGTGATGAGGGCATGAGTGACTGTAATATACCAATTATTATAGACAATACAATTAAAGAGGCACACAAATAGTTACGTAAGAGCAGTAAGACACTTATTGCTCTTACGTATTTGTGTGCCCCTTTTATTGCTTTGTGTATAATAATTGGTATATCTTCTCTTTTTGACTTTCACCCAGATCTATCTACTTGCATTCCCCAACCTGGTGCTTTCCTGCTCATGATTAAACTACATGTCCCAGCATCCTTATAACCTCGGGGTTAACAGGAGTTTCGGTGTGACTAATAAAGTAGACAAGTGGAAGTGATGTAGAGTTTGCTACCTAAGCAGGGGGTTGGACTAGAAGACCTCCAAGGTCCCTTCCAACTCTGTTGTTGTTGTTGTAACTCTGTGGTTGTTGTTGCTGTTGTTACTATTGTTGTTGTTAAGACAAGAGTGGCGAGCGGGCGGGCACCAATATCTGAAAATATCATAAGAGTTGAAAAAGAATCCGAAGTCAATATTTTTGAGCGCTGTTGTAGCTTTGAACGGTCACTAAATGAACCGTTGTAAGCCTGGGACTTCCTGTACAGGTTCTCTCAGCAACTTCTCAACAGCCATCATGGGGCGACTTTTCTGGATGTCCCAGAGAGAAAACAGAACACGAGCTACTTCCTAGGCTCTTTTGGCAGCTGCTACACACTGCTGGCTCATAGTGAAGTGATTGTCCCCTAGGACAGTGTTTCCCAACCTTGGCAACTTGAAGATATTTGGACTTCAACTCCCAGAATTCCCCAGCCAGTGAACGCTGGCTGGGGAATTCTGGGAGTTGAAGTCCAGATATCTTGAAGTTGCCAAGGCTGGGAAACACTGACTTACGGGACCACCTTCTGCCACATAAATCCCAGTGGCCGGTTAAGTCCCGCAGAGTTGGCCTTCTCCAGGTCCCGTCAACCATCTGATTCCGGCCCTCTGGAATCAGCTCCCCCCAGAGATTCGCACTGGCCCCACCCTCCTCGCCTTCTGCAAGAGTCTTAAGATTCACCTATGTCACCAGGCTATGGGTGGGCAGCAATGACTGTAGGATTGTAGCTTTGTTGCTTGTATCCTTACAATTTATATTGACTGGTTTCCAATATGATTTGATTGCTTATTTGTATCTGGAGTATCATTAATTTTTGTACCATATGATTCTTGATGAACTTATCTTTTCTTTTATGTACACTGAGAGCATCTGCACCAAGGCAAATTCTTTGTGTGTCCAACCACACTTGGCCAATAAAAAAAAATCCATTCTATTCTATTCCATTCCATGCTATGCTATTTTATTATATTTCTATTTCTATTCTATTCAATTTCTATTCAATTTCTATTCTATTCTTTTCTAATTCTGCTCTATGATTTGATTGCTTATTTGTAACTATGACAATCATTAAGTGTTGTATCCCATGATTCTTGATAAATGTTTTATTTCATGTACACTGAGAGCATATGCACCAAGACAAATTCTTTGTGTGTCTAATCACACTTGGCCAATAAAAAAATTCTATTCTATTCTATTTCTATTCTATTCAATGTCTATTCAATTTCTATTCTATTACTTTCTAATTCTGTTCTATGATTTGATTGCTTATTTGTACCTATGACAATAATTAAGTGTTGTATCTCATGATTCTTGATAAATGTTTTATTTCATGTACACTGAGAGCATATGCACCAAGACAAATTCGTTGTGTGTCTAATCACACTTGGCTAATTAAAAAATTCTATTCTATTCTATTCTATTCTATTCTATTCCATTCCATTCTCCAAAACACCCAAAGGCTAGACAAGGAACAATGGATGGAAACCGGGGTGGCGCAGCAGGTAGAATGCTGTACTGCAGGCCACTGAAGCTGACTGTAGATCTGAAGGTCAGCGGTTCAAATCTCATCACCGGCTCAAGGTTGACTCAGCCTTCCATCCTTCCGAGGTGGGTCAAATGAGGACCCGGATTGTGGGGGCAATAGGCTGGCTTTGTTCAAAAGTGCTATTGCTAACAGGTTGTAAGCCACCCTGAGTCTAAGGAGAAGGGCGGCATAAAAATTGAATGAATGAATGAATGAATGAATGAATGAATAAATAAATAAATAAATAAACTGAACAAGGAGAGATTCAACCTGGAAATAAGGAGGGATTTTCTGACAGTGAGAGCAACCAACGCATGGAACAGAAGTTGCCTTCAGAAGTTGTGGGAACTTCATCACTGGAGGCTTTCAAGAAGAGAGTGGACTGCCCTCTGTCAGAAATGGTGTAGAGTTTTCTGCTTGGTTGTTGGGTTGGACTAAATGATCTACAAGGTCCCTTCCAACTCTGTTACTCTGTTAAATGATCGAAGTGTTTTCTGTTCCTTTATCTTTTAGGTGGAGGTTATGTCTCAAAAGAAGTTCTCTCGAAGTCCACAGTGATCAAGAAGTAAGTACTAATGATTCCAGGTCCTTCTGCGGACTTCGTTTACCACTTTTGAAACAGGTTGCTGATCAATTGCTTGAACTTGGAAATGTTTGGAATTGCAGAATCAGATCCAGAACTCCGGTATTGACATCAGCGAACTGCAGCTGGTGATCCCATGTCAAGAAAACGAAAACAACAATCATTCTCTTGGGGGAAATAGCATCGGTAAGTAGAAAAAGATTGTGGATTATGCGGTCCAATTCTTGTTTAGGGTGCAATAGTCCATTTCATCCTTGCCGTAATATCACGCAACCAAAGAGTATTACAAATTCTGTGGGTGTGGATTAAGGAATGATTTGCTAATACAGTGATACCCAGTCTTACAAACGCCTCGTCTTACAAACTTTTCGAGATACAAACCCGGGGTTTAAGATTTTTTGGCCTCTTCTTACAAACTATTTTCACTTTACAAACCCACCGCTGCTGCTGGGATGCCCCGCCTCCGGACTTCCGTTTCCAGCAAAGCACCTGTTTTTGCGCTGCTGGGATTCCACTGAGGCTCCCCTCCATGGGAAACCCCGCCTCTGGACTTCCGTGTTTTTATGATGCTGCAGGGGAATCCCCGCAGGGGAATCCCAGCAGCGCAAAAACGGGTGCTTCGCTGGCAACGGAAGTCCGGAGGTGGAGTTTCCCAGCAAGGGGAGCCTCAGTGAAATCGCAGCATCGCAAAAACACAGAGGTCTGGAGGTGGGGTTTCGAGGACTTCGGTGTTTTTGCGATGCTGCGATTTCACTGATGCTCCCTTCACTGGGAAACCCCACCTCCGGACTTCCGTTGCCAGTGAAGCGCTTGTTTTTGCGATGCTGGGATTCCCCTGCAGCATCACAAAAACACAGAAGTCCGGAGGTGGGGTTTCCCATGGAGGGGAACCTCAGGGGAATCCCAGCAGCGCAAAAACGGGTGCTTCGGCTGGCAAAAGGGGTGAATTTTGGGCTTGCACGCATTAATCGCTTTTCCATTGATTCCTATGGCAAACATTGTTTCGTCTTAAAAACTTTTCACCTTAAGAACCTCGTCCCGGAACCAATTAAGTTTGAAGACAAGGTATCACTGTATATTGGAGACATCTTTTAAGAGCATGTAGTTATTTCTGAACCACTGCAAGGAAATTGTTGGAAGTAAAGTCCAATGTATCTAGAGATCCTACAATCTTAGGGGAAGGTGATAGAAGACATAAAGAGACACTCTGGAGGTCTTCCAAGGAGAAGATCCATGACTTATAATAGTATTTCTCAACGGTGGGAACTTTAAGATGAGTGGACTTCAATTCCCAGAATTCCACAGCCAGCAAAGAGTGATGGAGGAGGAGGAGAATGAACCTCTGGGCAAAAGCTGGTTAGGGAATTCTGGGAGTTGAAGTCCACCCACCTTAAAGTTGCCAAATTTGAGAAACACTGCCAATTGAACATCTGAGAAGAATGCAGAAGGGGTGACAAATGATTTTGAAAACACGCTTGCTGTTTCTTTGGTACAAATAAATATATTTTGATATTTTCTCCAGTCGCCTCCTGCCCTGGCAATCTGGAACCCATCATCGATCTAGATGCTCCTCCAATGTCAGCAGTGATGGGAGGTGATGAAGTGTTTATTATTTCTGCCAATCCAGAGCCTGGTCATTTGAGTTTTACCTCTTGTAAAATGCAGGTAAGGAACAGGTAAGGGGCAGGGGGGAGAGAGAGAGAGGAAGGAAGGAAGAAAGAAAAAGAATAAAAGAGAGACAAAAAAGGGAAAAAAAGAGAAAGCAAATGTAAGAGAGAAATAGAGAAAGGCAGAAAGAAAGGAGGAGAGGAAAAAGATGAAAGAGAAGGAGAGAGAAAGAGAGAAAGATAAAAAGAGGGAGGAAGAGAGAATAAAAGAGAGAAAAGAAAAAGGAAAGAAAAGAAAGAGAAAGCAAGTGTGAGAAATAGAGAAAGGGAAAAAGAAAGAGGGAGATAAAAAAGATGAAAGAGAAGGAAAGAGAAAAGGGAGAGGGGAAGAAAGAGAGAAAAAGAGAAAGAATAAGAGAAAGAGAAAGAAAAGAGGGGGAAAAGAGAAAGCAAATGTAAGAGAGAAATAGAGAAAGGCAGAAAGAAAGGAGAGGAAAAAGATGAAAGAGAAGGAGAGAGAAAAAGAGAAGGGAGAAAGATAAAAAGAGAGAGGAAGAGAGAAAAAAGAGAAAGAATAAAAGAGAGAAGCGAAAGAGGAAAGACAAAGCAAGTGTGAGAAATAGAGAAAGGGAAAAAGAAAGAGGGAGAGAAAAAAGATGAAAGAGAAGGAAAGAGAGAAGGGAGAGAGAGGGGAAGAAAGAGAGAAAAAGAGAAAGAATAAGGAAAAGAGAAAGAAAAAGAAAAGAGGGAACAAAATCATGGGAGACAGAGGAAAAAAGGGAAAGAAAGGCAGAAAGAAAAGGGAGAGAAAAAAGATGAGAGAGAAAGAGAGAAGGGAGAAAGAGAGAGATAAAAAGAGAGAAACAGGAGAGAAAGAGAGATAAAAAGAGAGATAAAAAGATAAAGAGAGAAATAGAAGGAGAGAGAGAAAGAAAGAAAGAAAGAAAGTTACCTGTTCAGATTTTGTCTGCTTTTAATCTCATTTTTGCCAGCCAAACATTTTGTCTTTGCTTGCCATTTCATCAATAAACATCAAGCTATACAGTATATATATTTTCTGCACCGATTCTTGAATAAGAATAAGAGAGGCTATCTGGGCATGGGCTGGCTGCAGTGATCACCGTTTCCCTGCAAAGCTACAACGTGGCTCCGGAGAGGGTGTTCAATCCATCGACGCATTGGCGTGAAAATCCCACGCCATTTTCCCACGGGGTTTTTCTCTCTCTCCTTAGGACAAGAGGTTGACGAGAAGCGTTACCAGCCCAACGTCGGTGTCAGAATGGCTGATCCCCAAGCACCCGGAGCCCGGCGGCAGCCAAGCACCCAATTCCCGCGGGGAAATACACGCCAAGGGCGCTTCTCAGAAGCAGCAGGCGTGGCGCGCCCGGACTTTCCACGATCTCTTGGCTCCGTTCCCACAGCTGCAGGAGCAATGGGGCCACTGGACCAACCACGGTCCTTTCCCCAAAGGGGCCAAAAGCGGAGTGAGTATTGGTGCCCTGCAGGGGAGGGAGGAAATAGGGGTGAAAGTCAGGCCTTGAAATTGGAGATCCAGCTGTCCCACCGCTGGTTAAGGTCCAGGTTGTCCTTGACATAGGACTGTTTGTTCAAGGTTACAAGGGTGCTGAAAAAAATGGGATTGGCAATCCGTTGTCACCTGGGAAACTCATTCCAGGGTCCTCATGATCAAGCTCAGGGAGCGGCGGAATGTCATGTTGACAGTGGTGGTGGCACCATCCAGGGATCACGTGATCTCCATCTGGGACCTTCCCACAAGCCGAGTTAATGGGGAGGGGGAAGCTCGATTTGCCTAACAACCAAGGTGATTCGCTTAATGACCATAGCAAAATGGTAGTCAGATCAGGCACCGCTCAAAGGTAGAAGTTCTGAGCCCAGTTAGGGTAGTATATCAAGTACTCTTGGCATGTAAGAGTGGAACAAAATCTCTGCTGAACCAAACTGGCATTATATGCTCCAGCGCATATATATTCTATCACCTCATAGATAGATATATATATCTTTATATATAAAGATGATGATTGATTAGATAGCGATCAAATCTCTGTATCCATCATCTATTAATCTATCAATCATTCTACCTATTTCTATCTACCTATCTATCTGTCTGTCTGTCTGTCTGTCTATTTATCTATCATCTATCAATCATCTATCAATCACCTTTTAATCTAATCTATCAATCATTGTATCATCCATCCATCCATCATCTATCTACTATTATCTATTGATGGATAAATTATATATATATAAATATAAAATCTGCTATCATCTATCTAATCTATCATTCTATCATGTAATCTATCTATCTCTCTATCTATTATCTATCAATCATCTATCAATCACCTATTTATCTAATCTATCAATCATTCTATCATCCATCCATCCATCATCTACTATTATCTATTGATAAATTATATATATATATATAAATATAAAATCTGCTATCATCTATCTAATCTATCATTCTATCATGTCATCGATCATTCTATAATCTATCTATCTATCTATCTATCTATCTATCTATCTATCTATCTATCTATTCAATTTCTACCTTTATCATTCTACCATCTCTCAATCATTCTATCATAAATCAATCTATCCATCCATCCACCCACCTACCTCCCCACCCACCTTCTAGCTACTAATCTCTAATGATAGAGATAAATTATATATACTCTGTATCTATCTAATGTATCATTCTATTATCTAATCACCTATCATTCTATCAAACCTATCTATATCTAATCTAGATAACATCTATATCTCTATGTAATCTATCTATCTATCTATCTATCTATCTATCTATCTATCTATCTATCTATCTATCTATCTATCTGTTCTGTCTGGGTGCCCCCAGACTTCAACACCAACTGGAAAAAGCAGCCAGACACGCTGGTAAAAGCAAAAGCACTTTATAGTTTGAAAAATAAACACAGAGAAAAACCTGTTCTTCCCAACAGGCAGGCTATGAGAGTTCACAGCAGAGTCCTGATGGCCAGACAATACAGCAGACTTCTTGCTGGCACACCCACCACTGTAGAGAATAAGACCCACACCTTTCCCCCCCAAGGTTTCAGTATTCAAAGTCACAAACCAGAATTCCAAGACGCCAAAGATCACAGCCAGGTCCCAGGACTCCCAAAGATAATACTCCACAAGCCAGGAAGGGTGGGTCTGCTTTTTCAGCCTTTCCAGAGAGCACCACACCCAAACCCAGCTGTTGCCTCTTTAGTGCTGAAAGTACCTGGCTAATTGTCCCCTTCGTTGTGTTGCTCTTCTCTGCCGGAGATCGATTATTGCTTGTGCATTTTCATCTAAGGAATCCAGGCTGCATGCTGGGGAGAGCTCCCTCTCGGGGGACTCTGGCTGTCCTCCCTCTCCCTCAGCCTGAGATTCCTCCTCCCCGTCTGCCTGAACCTCCTGTTCCTCATCCTCCCCCTCTGAGCAGGAAGCCGGCAGAGGATCAGCCGTTCCCTGAGGGGCCTCAGACGGAATCACAACACTATCTATCTATCTATCTATCTATCTATCTATCTATCTATCTATCTATCTATCTATCTATCTATCTATCTATCTATCATCTCTATGTCTTATATTCTATTATCCATCAATCATCTATCTAATCATCAAACATTTTCTCTATTACACCTTCATTTCTTCCTCTCTCATCTGTAACTATCTAATCCGTACACAAAATGCTTCTTCTTTATTTTCTCAAAGTTCTTCTTCTCTTTCCTGCCAGGGTTTTTCGACCTCCACCCCAAACCAGCCCACCAGAATTCAAAAAGTTAGCTCCACTGAAGAAACTGAAGGAACTTCCGATGGGTCCCACTTGGAAGGTTTGACCAGTAGCCGGTGGACACCTTCGGCTCAGAAACCGCAAAAGCTGACCGGGGGTCCTAACTCGAGAAGGTCCCAATTTGCAAACCCCTCTTTTGATTTCTTGACCGGTTCTCCTGGCTGTGGCCACCTGAGATATCCTGAACACTCCAAAGTTGAGGCCTCTGTCCAAAGTCCCCATCTGGGAGGAAAGGATGCTCCGGACACTGCCCTCAGGTTGAAAAACAACCCCATCAACGGTTCCAAGCCCAAGGAAGCTTCTGTAGACATGGACGGGCCCAAAGCGGTCTTTGTGATTTCGGAAGATGGGGACGATCAACAGCCTTTGGTTTTGGCAGAGCACACCAATCAATGTGTCGATGTTTTGTCCGAGACGAATGCCGCCACCTGCGAAGGAGGAACGGCTGAGAGGAAGGAGCAGATGGTGGAATTATCGCTTGAAGACGACCCGGCGGAAGAGGCCACCAGAAGTAGGTTGGGCATGGATCTGTGGGGTTCTTACCAAGTTGACTTTCAAGGCGACAGCGATGAAACCTACCCTGCTGGCCCATCTCAACCGGAGTCACTGGCCCGTTTCAATTCAACAACTAGTCCAAACATGCTCTTTTGATCATCCATGAAAAGGTCCTCGTTTGTGGAACCAGAAGTGGCAAAGACCGAAATATTTTTTTTGAGATGGAACGGAGCCATTCTACATACAGACATTCGGAGATGGTCTTTGATCTGCTTAAGGGCAGGATCCTGCACTCAACGACACTGACCCCAAAACTTTTGTCTTAAGTTGGAGACAACGATTTATAGATGTTGCTGCGGAGCACAATTTTTGGTCCTGATGCATGAAGACCCACCTGACGTTTTCCTTCTGAAATAAGCTTGGCTGTTTTTTTTTGTTTTAATAATTGTGTTTGAATTGGGAGCTGTGATCAAATCTAAAGCCCATCAGGTTTTAGATAAAGGGACTGTTCTGGATATAATCCTTAGCAAGAAAGCAACCAAATTCTGACCATGATGATGAAGGGTGTAAAGTTCTATTATGTTTTCCCCAAAATAAAACCCTGTCCTATATTTTTTTTTTGAACTATGAAATAAACACTTGGCTTTATTGCCATGCACTCAAGAGCCCAATTGGGCTTATTATCAGGAGACGTATCATTTTGGGGGAAGCGAGGTACTGATGTTTGATCATAGTTTTTTAAAAAAAGTGACTATGAACAGAACTGGGATAACTAAAAATACAAACAATGCATGTGAAAAGGGGGCAATTTTTTAGATTAACTCATCAAAGGATTCACTGGCTTTTGTGAATCCCATCTCTCCCCCTACAGCAGAGGTCTTCAAACTTGGCAACTTTTAAGACTTGTGGACTTCAACTCCCAGAATTCTCCATGCTGGCTGGAGAATTCTGGGAGTTGAAGTCCATAAGTCTTTAAAGTTGCCAAGTTTGAAGACCTCTGCCATACAGTGAGCACAATGCAAAGATGAGCTTCAATTGATGGCAATGCCAAAGTCAGGTCAACGAAACGACGACACCATGCCAACAACAGGGTTTGGAACTCGCACAACACATCACGCCCAAGTGGTGCGAAGCTGAATTCAAGACTGGGTGGGTTGGCGTGTCACATGCGCTCAAGACAAAATCCGCCAAAGTTGTGAGAGTGCCAAAATGTTATTGTGCCAATGAAGAACGCTTAGGTGAATTCTGAAAGCGGGCTAGGCCTTTTGAGAAGGCTTTCTTTCAGATTTGAAGACCGTAATATGCTAGGGAGCAGACAATGGTCCTCCCACCACACCTACCTATATAGCAGTGATGGCAAACCTTTTTTTCTTTGGGTGCCAAGAGTGTGCTCATACCCATAATTCAATGCCTGGGGAGGGTGAAAACAGCGTTCCCCACCCCACTGGAGGCCCTCTTGTTTCCCAACTTCTGGTGGCCCCAGTAGGCTCCTGTTTTGACCTCCCCAGGCTCCAAAGGCTTCCCTGGAGCCGAAGGAGGGTAAAAACACCCTCCCTCATCCCCCCGGAGGCTCTCTGGAAGCCAAAAACGCCCTCCCAGAGCCTCTGTGCGAGCCAAAAATCAGCTGGCCGGCACACACATGCACACTGGAGCTGAGCTAGGGCGACGGCTCGTGTGCCAGCACATACGGCTCCGCATGCCATCTGTGGCAACTGTGCCATAGGTTCGCCATCACTGCTATACAGCTTTTTAAAGCAGCTGCATCTTTTCTGGGATCGCACAATGACAGAATGTGGGGTAGAGATGCGGTGGGTTTAAAGGTTTGCCGTCCTTGACACATATTTTGATGGCTGTTAAGAAGGCTTAAAATTAGCTGGCCAGAGTGCGCATATACGCTGGAGCCGACATAGATCAAGCCTTGCATGCCCTCAGATATGGGTCCATGTGTCGCCTGTGGCACACCTGCCGTAGGTTGTCTATCGCTGCCTTAGTAAAATGCAGTTAGAATTACAGTATTATTAGAGAATGGGGTGCACACTGAAGATTTGTGTGGTTCGAGAGTATTGAATAAAATGGTAGGTGATGGATAAAATATTAAGCAAACTTTGCTATGGTTTTTTACAGAAGATGCATGATTTATTTGCAAAGCCCATGACTATTTTGCAACTAGAGATAGTCCCTTGACTTACAACAATTCATTTAGTAACCATTCAAAATTACGAAGGCACTGAAAAAAAAAGCGATTTACGACTGCTTTTCTCATTTTACGGCCGTTGTAGCATCTCTGTTTAAAATTCAGACACTTGGCAAACTGGACTCGCACTTATGACGGTTGATCATGCGGTCCCCCTTTTGCGACTGTCCGATAAATGAAGTCCATGGAGCGACCAGATTCACCTAACAATTGTGTTACTAACTCTAACAACGGCAGCAATTAACTTCCTAAGCGTGGGCAAGAAAAATCGACAAATGGGACAAATTAACAAATGTCTCACTTAGCGGCATACGTTTTGGGCTCCATCGTGGTTGTAAGTTGAGGACTACCTGTAAACGCTTCCCTGGGGCCACTAAAACAGGACACCGCTGGGTCTTAATCGCACAACTTCATATCTGAATCAAAACCATTTTTTAAAAAAACCTAACGGCCCGGTTGGTATTTTAATGGTCTTGTCCCGGAATGTGATTTTAAATCTTCAGACTCTTTTGAGGCTGGAATAGAAGGGAATGTTATCAAAGTCTTGCATTTGGTTCGGGCAGCTGTTGGAGAAAGCCCCCGAAATATCTGCTGGAAAACAGGTGCCGAGGGAAGGAATGGGAAAATTCCAGCTCTATTAAATAAAGCATTTTTTGTTAGCGTTTTTCGGGGAGCTGTCTGGGAGCTTTTAAAACTGGCTCCGAAATTGCTTAACTCAGATTAATTCCTCGTTTCCACCTGCTGTTTTAAGCTTCCATCTGCGCTAGTTTAGACTACCGGGCGCAGTTGTGGAAGGGCTTGAGATTTGTGTGTGTGTGTGTTGTGTGCACATTTGCACTTTGCAATGAAGTATTTTCTCACCCGTAGCAATAGATTTGATGGTAGTAATGGGGAAATACAAGCAGAATTTATTAGTGCCTTGGAACTGAATTTTGTTTTCCTACCTGAGTTTAATCTTTCAAGACTGCTAGGAAATCTGTTTGGGTTCAAGCAGGAGAATTAAATTGAAGAATTCTCTCTCTCTCTTTCCTGCTGTTTTTGAAAAGAAGATATATCAATGTATAAGAAGTTTGTTTGAACTTTCTTCTCTCCCCAAAAAGCTGGAGTTGGGGTTTTTTTTTTGTATTTGTGTGTGTGGGTTTTTTCTATTACATTTTCACACCTTGTAGCTTACATGATCAGCGCAGGAGATATGTCTACGTGTAAAAAAACTAAATAAAAACACAAAATTGCTAAAACACCTTTCCAGCTTTTATACGTTACTGGTTTGGGTAGAAAGCAAGCTGGGGTGGAGTCCGTATTTGTAAAAAAACACCTCAATTTCGTAGCTGGTGGTTCCAAATTTGGGCATCTGAATTCTAAGCCAACCAGACGGCAAGAATTGTTGTCACTTGTGTTGCAATTTTCCCCCCATGGGTTGTCACACCAGGTTCTCAACGTAGGACCAACAGAGGGGATCAGGCGTTCAGTTACCAAGTAAGGCAGTTAAGAGAATCGGGCCTGTACTCCTAAAGTGGTCGTCTAATCCAGTGTTTCCCAAGCTGGGCAACTTGAAGATATCTGGACTTCAACTCCCAGAATTCCCCAGCCAGCAAATGCTGGCTGAGGAATTCTGGGAGTTGAAGTCCAAATATCTTCAAGTTGCCCAGCTTGGGAAACACTGGTCTAATCCACACAGCAAGAACGCTCCTTCCCATTGGCTAATATTTCTTTGGGTTTCCTTTGGCTTCCAATCAATCGCGTGGAAACATTTTGAGGTAAAATGGTCTGGAATGCCATATTTAAGGCCTCACACAATTAACCCAACCTTGGCTTGCGTGCCAGCCTGGGCGGAACATCCAAAGACAAGCAAAGCAAAGGAGTCCAACATTGTGCATTTTTAATAGTTTTCCAATGATAAATCATAAAGCCCAACAGTTATTGGGATACTTGTCTACCCCCGGTTTCCCAGCCACCAGGCTTGTGTACAAAGGGAAAGGAACTCAAAACATTTCTTCTTAAGAGCAGATAAACTTTTCAAAGTCCCAACCATCCATCCTAAGCGTGGAGCGAACCCTCTAAATCCCCTGGAAGACTCTTGTAGGATTGGAATGAAGGAAGAAGGGGTAAAATTTAGCTGGGGTGCTGGAGGAAAGCCAACCACTGTTTTTTAAATTCTTCTATTTATGTTTTGGCTGGCTACGTGGAGGGTCACGTCAACGGAGCGGAGAGAACCAAATTTTATTCTCTCTTCTTTTTTAATTCACTTTGGAAGGGGAGAAGTACTTGACGGCCTCACCTGGAGTAGCCAGAAGCTAACCTAGGAGAAACTGACATGGCTCTGGGCAGTTTTGCAGCCTGCTTTGTTTCATCCATTCCCCGAGACGGGAAAACGCACAACAGTTGCAATTCAAACTTTGATGGCTGCAAGGTCCACCGGTTTTTTAATCATTTTTCCTGCAGCCGGCGTGGAATTCCTCCATCGTGTCTAGCAGACCACTTAACGTGGCTTGTGAATATGAGGAGCCACAGCTGCCGAAGCCTTTACATGGCTTTAGACAGTTAGCATACGGGCTCTGAACCTGGCAACTTGTAGACTTCAACTCTCAGAATTCCCCAGCATGGGAAAGTCAAAGTCCACAAGTCTTAAAAAGTTTCCAATTTTGGAAAGCCCTGCTGTACAGGATAATCTTCCAGAAGCTCTCGTATTTTTTAAAAGGAGAGCAAAAGAGGTCTGCAGATAGAAAATGAACCAATCTTTACCAACCTTCTTTAACATAAAGGGCATTAAATCCTAGAGGGCTTTCCCATTGGACCACTCCCAACATTAGCTCTTCAAGACCCGGTTCTGAAAAGATTACTCTTTCAGTACATAAAAATATAACGTGGGTTGAGTTCAAGGTTCAATCATTGTGCCCAGCACATCATTATTCGGTTAAATCCCTTTGAATTTGAACGTAGAGGGAAAGAAGCCAATAATTTTAGTAACTTGGAATGAGGCCACTATTGCTATGAAGTTGTGTTTCTCCTGCAACTTTTAAGATGGTTGGACTTCAGTTCCCAGAATCCCCCAGGAGTTGAAGTTCACCCATCTTACAAGTTACCAAGGTTGAGAAACACAGCTAGAAAGGAAGACGGGATCCTGGCTACGGAACCAGCACATCGGTGCAAATATTTTAAACCACGAGAAGTACAAAAATGGGGTTCAGCGTAGACCAGTCTTCTGTAAGTTTTTCAGATTGCAACTTACAAATCGATTAGCTGTCCCTGCCATGGTTCAACTAACTCAGGACTCTGGCACATGGACTAGCTAGCAACATTAATGTCCTACATTCAGCAATAGTGTTGGAAAAAGAATCTTCAGCGGTTTGATTATGCCAAATTCTCTTTCGTCGTGAAGACTTCTTCATCATCAGGGGATTTACAAAAAAAAAATTCCTAGCGGAATTTGACCAGCAAGAGTGGAAAAATGCATAGCTGTTTTGAAGCACAACTCTCAACTGGTGAAGAAGGAATTCCTGGGAGGAGGGGAAACTTTTTCGTGGAGCCCAAAGGAAGATGGCGGAGGCGAAATTCGGTTTAAGAGAGCACCAGTTCTGAAACCTAGAATTGAGCAGGGGGAAAAGAAACGATAAGATCTAAGGAAGAGGACAGGGAAAAAAAGACTGAACAAGAAGAAAAAGAAAGGAGGACTGAAACGATTGGATCTTTCCTTATCAAAGGAGGCTAGGTCAACTGGAGTGCGTCAAGAAAGAAGACGACACCCTACGGTTGGCTTTCTCTTTTAGATGGTTGGACTGTCAATTCCCAGAGTTCCTCAGCTAGCATGGATGGCTGGGGAAGTCTGGAATATTGAAGTCCTCGTCTCAACATGTCCAAGAGCTGAGAAATATGGCCTTAAATGGTCAATGTTTAGCCTTGGTCAATCCAGCTGTGATCTTTGACTGAGGAGCCAAGAAGTCTAGACCATCAATTCTGGCGAGATGTTGCATTGGTCCAAGAAATTGACAAGATTGCATGGCAGTGCCCAGCGAGGATGTGCTTCTCTTTTGCTGTGTGCTGCCTTCTCAGTTAAGACTTCGTTTCATTCCACAATCGTTCACCGAGAACTGTTCCACTTCTACCATTCAAGCCTCATTCAGCAAGTCTTTAACACTCCTACAGTAGCTCAAATTCAGGAAGAATAAAAACAGGGGCAACTGCAAAACAAAACCAACTTTTCTTTTTTGAAAAAGAAAACAAAAAAACCCAACAACCATAAAGCCAAGGAGAACGAGAACGCAGGGTGGCAGAAAAATGACAAAATTAATAATTGTGTAAGGAAAGGAAAAAAAGAACACACTAGCACATCAGAGTACCTGATGTAAAAAGTTGCCAATCCCCTTTTTTTGTGGGAACAACCAGGCAAAAAACTGTACAGTTGGTGTTTCTGGGTTTAATTTTCCCATCCTCTACAAACACGGAGACCAGTTAAATGCCCCAGGAATCCTTCTTAGTTTTTGAACCGTGTTTGTTCGCAAATGTGATTGAACTTCCTGAAATTAAAAAAGCCAAGGAGAGAAAATTAGTATATATATATATAAAATATATTTTGAATGTCACATGAAAGAGATTTTCAACAAAGGAGAGCAGTTTGGCTTCCTAATTAATACCCTTGGGGCCTCCAAAAAATATTTGGCACCTCTTAATTCATTTCTCCAATTCTAGACCCATTCTGAGCTCGGGATATTTCTGCTAAGACTGGAACAGCTGAAAATACTTTGCATAGCACTACTAGCGATTCTGAGCTTAATATCTAAAGCCTGCGAAATGAAACAGCTAGGATAGTCTGCCAAGAACTGCCAATAAATTTGATGGACAGATGATAGAGAGGGGGAGGGGATAGAGATAGATAGATAGATTGATGGATAGGTGACATAGAAGATAGAGGATAGACAGATATATAGATAAGATAGATAGATAGATAGATAAGATAGATAGATAAGATAGATAGATAGATAGATAGATAGATAGATAGATAGATGATATAGAAGATAGAGATGGATGGATGGATAGATACATGATATCGAAGATAGAAAAATGATAGAGAGATGATAGATAGATAGATAGATAGATAGATAGATAAGATAGATAGATTAGATAGATAGATGATATAGAAGATAGAGATGGATGGATGGATACATGATATTGAAGATAGAAAGATGATAGAGATAGATAGATAGATAGATACATGATATAGAAGATAGTCAAAGGATAGATAGTTGGATAGATAGATAGATACATGATATAGAAAAAAGAGAGATGATAGAGAGGATGGATAGACAGACAGACAGACAGACACACACACACATAATATAGAAGATAGACAAAGGATAGATGGTTGGATAGATAGATACATGATATAGAAAAAAGAGAGATGATAGAGAGGATGGATAGATAGATAGATAGACAGACAGACAGACAGACAGACACATAATATAGAAGATAGACAAAGGATAGATGGATGGATAGATAAATAGATACATGATATAGAAAAAAAAGAGATGATAGAGAGGATGGATAGATGGATAGACAGACAGATACATGATATAGAAGATAGAGAAGATAGAGAGGATAGATAGATGATATAGAAGAGAGATGATATAGTTGGATAGCTAGATAGATTAGATATAAAGAGAAATTTAGACAGACAGCAGAGAGATAAGCTTCACGCCCATCAATTTAATACATTCGATAACTAAAATGTATTGATTTGAGCTGGATTAGCAGATTAGCCACAGAATTCTATTCGCTCCACAAGAGAAAATGTCTCTCTTTTGTGTCCTCTGCCTACGAAATTCTGTTCTGCAAACTCTGAGCTCGCAAAGAGGCTCACTCACGTAGCATGGTGGGCTTTCACCTGAGTGCGACAGTTGCGACCCCAGTAACAGTCGGGACGGGATGTGACAGCGGCTGCAAGACAAAACCCACGCAGAGGTTCATGCATGGCTGAGACCGACCAAAATCCCAGGGGAATTTTCATCTCGGGTGGACTTGTGATAACGTAAGCCAATACCAAGGCCATATTTTAATGCAGAGAAGATTCTTCAAAAACAAACTGGAGATATATTTTCCTTTAGGACTACTGGACACAGGAACTTGGGGGGGAAAAAACCCAGATCTGGAACCTTGTTATGCTATATGTTGTCCGCAGCGAGAATTCTGCACGCGGGGAAAAAATGGAAGGCTTTTATTACAGCTAGTCCTCGGTTTCCGAAAATTGGTTTAGCAAACGTTCCGAGTTAAAACTTTTTTGAACAGCTAGAGCCCCTCCATGTGGAGATGGGCGGTTAGGAACTTTGACAGACAAGTAAAATGCTAAAATCGGCATGGGAAAAAAGGTTCTTGCATCTGTGACAGTCATTGCATCCACCTCAATTAGAACAGAGCTGGAAGGGACCTTGGAGGTCTTCTAGTCCAACCCCCCCTTGCTCAAGCAGGAGACCCTAACAGGTGACTGTCCAGTCTCTTCTTAAAAACCTCCAGTGATGAAGTTTCTACAACTTCTGAAGGTAGCTTCTCTTCTACGGGTTGATTGTCCTGACTTCTAGGAAGTTTCTCCTCAATTCCAGGTTGCTTTTTCTCCTTGATTAGTTTCCATCCATTATTTCTTCTCCTGCCCTCTGGTGCTTTGGAAAACAATTTGACCCACTCTTCTTTGTGGAAGCCCCTCAAATATTGGACTATTGCTATCGTGTCCCTTCTAGTACTCCATTTTTCTCTACAATGGACATACCCAATTCCTGCCACCGTTCTTCATTAAGTTTTGAGCTCCAGGCCTTTAATCATCTTAGTTGCTCTTCTCAACATCTTTTTCTAAGCACTACTCAATTTTGATTGTGTGACCCTGGCGATGCTGTGACAGTCATTTAGAAACGTAGAAACATAGAAGACTGACGGCAGAAAAAGACCTCATGGTGCATCTAGTCTGCCCTTATACTATTTCCTGAATTTTATCTTACAATGGATATATGTTTATCCCAGGCATGTTTAAATTCAGTTACTGTGGATTTACCAACCACGTCTGCTGGAAGTTTGTTCCAAGGATCTACTAATCTTTCAGTGAAATAATATTTTCTCACGTTACTTTTGATCTTTCCAACAACTAACTTCAGATTGTGTCCCCTTGTTCTTGTGTTCACTTTCCTATTAAAAACACTTCCCTCCTGAACCTTATTTAACCCTTTAACATATTTAAATGTTTCGATCATGTCCCCCCTTTTCCTTCTGTCCTCCAGACTGTACAGATTGAGTTCATGAAGTCTTTCCTGATACGTTTTATGCTTAAGACCTTCCACCATTCTTGTAGCCCGTCTTTAGACCCGTTCAATTTTGTCAATATCTTTTTGTAGGTGAGGTCTCCAGAACTGAACACAGTACAGTGGAACCCCGACATAAGAGCTGCTCTACTTAAGAGCAACTCGAGATAAGAGCTGGGAGGGGAGAGATATTTTTGTTCTACTTACAAGCCCAAATTCGAGATACAAGCGCCAAGGAGCTGTCTCCTGAAGCCAAACGCTAACTTCCGCGTTCAGTTTCAGGAGACAGCTGCGAAGCGGCGCGCATGTTTTAAAAGGTTGCAGCCGGCCTGGGGGGCTCGGGGGGGTGCTTGCAGCTTTCTTTCTTGCTCTTTTTCTTTCTCTCTTTTACCTTCCCTTCCTCTATTTCTTCTTTTCTTTCTCCTTCCCACCTTCTTCCCTCCCTCCCTCCCTTCACTCATTCCTCTCTTACTCTCCCCTTTCATAAGTTTCCTTGCTTCCTTCCTCTGTTCCTGTCCCTTCCCCCTTTCTTTCTTTCTTGCTTTCTTTCTTGCTCTTTTTCTTTCTCTCTTTTACCTTCCCTTCCTCTATTTCTTCTTTTCTTTCTCCTTCCCACCTTCTTCCCTCCCTCCCTCCCTTCACTCATTCCTCTCTTACTCTCCACTTTCATAAGTTTCCTTGCTTCCTTCCTCTGTTCCTGTCCCTTCCCTCTTTCCTTCCTTCCTTCCCACCCTCCGTCCATTCATTCACCCATTCCTCTCTTGATCGCTTAAAGCCGGTCCCTGGTGCAAAAAGGGTTGGGGACCTCTGTCCTACAGGATTGGGTGGCAGAGAAGTTGAACATATGTAAATTTAAAAGTTTAAGAAAGTTTACAAGTTAAGTGAAAGAAACTTCATTATTCATTTATATGTACATGTACATTTCTTCATTAAAAACACGTCTTTCTGCATAATTTAGACTAACTTTGTGAGTTTTTTGAGGGCTGGAACCAATTAAAATTATTTACATTAATTCCTATGGGGAAAAGTCGTTCGAGATAAGAGCTGCTCGACTTAAGAGCCCAGGTCCGGAACGAATTAAACTCGTATCTCGAGGTACCACTGTATTCCAAATGTGGTCTCGCCAGCGCTCTATATAAGGGGATCACAATCTCCCTCTTCCTGCTTGTTATAACTCTAGCGATGCAGCCAAGCATCCTACTTGCTTTTCCTACTGCCCGACCACACTGCTCACCCATTTTGAGGCTGTCAGAAATCACTACCCCTAAATCCTTCTCTTCTGAAGTTTTTGCTAACAAAGAACTGCCAATGCAATACTCAGATTGAGGATTCCTTTTCCCCAAGTGCATTATTTTACATTTGGAAACATTAAACTGCAGTTTCCATTGCTTTGACCATTTATCTAGTAAAGCTAAATCATTTACCATATTACAGACCCCTCCAGGAATATCAACCCTATTTAAGTGCGCAGACTGGGAAAATTTGCTTTTCTAGGGTTGCATTTTCAAACAGTCGCTGAACAAATGCTTGTAAGTCGAGGACTACCCCTATTATGATTTTCTTTCTCTTTCCTCTTCCCTGTTTTTCCTATTTGTCTTTGTATTTTTTTAGGGTGTGTGTGTGTGTATGTTATATCATAAACCAATAAAAACGGTTAAAAAGACAGACTCCGTTGCTCTCTGCAAGGGCCTGAGTCAGTCTCCTCGTACCTGGCAAGTTCTCGCTGGGAATATTCTGCCTGTACTGGTAAGCAAGATTTCGGAAAACCCGTAGGCCGCAAAAATAACAGAGCACCGTTTCTCCCGTGATCCGGTAATCTGAAAGAGAAAATTGGGGTCCTAGGTTATGAAGAGGATATTTATTTGAAGAATAAACCTCTCAGGTGGGTGATTAATCTCCCCCTGGTGAGCTGGGCTTAGAAGGTGTCCTTGTGAGGTTGGCAAGTAGGATAACAAAAGTTGGAAGGGACCTTGGAGGTCATCTAGTCCAGTGTTTCCCAACTGTTCTAGTTCAACAGTAAATACAGGGAGTCCCTGACGTACGACCAGAATCGAGCCCAA
This sequence comes from Erythrolamprus reginae, assembly GCF_031021105.1. NCBI lineage: Eukaryota > Metazoa > Chordata > Lepidosauria > Squamata > Dipsadidae > Erythrolamprus > Erythrolamprus reginae. Next base: position 39,706,499 of record NC_091959.1, on the reverse strand, counting down.
TGTTTCTGTTGCTGAGACCGTTGTTCAGTGACTTTTGCCCCATTTTATATCAGATTAACAGAGTTGGAAGGGACCTTGTAGGTCATCTAGTCCAGTGTTTCCCAACCTTGGCAACTTGAAGATATCTGGACTTCAACTCCCAGAATGCCCCAGCCAGCAAATGCAACGCTCTCTATATGGGGCTACCTTTGAAAAGTGTTCGGAAACTTCTGATCGTGCAGAACGTAGCCGCGAGAGCTATCGTGGGGCTTCCTAGATTTGCCCACGTTTCTACAACACTCTGTGGCCTGCACTGGCTGCCGATCGGTTTCTGGGCACAATTCAAAGTGTTGGTAATGACCTTTAAAGCCCTTCATGACATTGGACCAGAATACCTCCGGAACCGCCTTCTACCGCACGAATCCCAGCGGCCGATAAGGTCCCACAGAGTTGGCCTTCTCCGGGTCCCATCGACCAAACAATGTCGTTTGGCAGGCCCCAGTGGAAGAGCCTTCTCTGTGGCGGCCCCGGCCCTCTGGAATCAACTCCCCCCGGAGATTAGAACAGCTCCCACCCTCCCTGTCTTTCGCAAGTTACTCAAGACCCACCTATATTGCCAGGCATGGGGGAATTAAGACATCTCCCCCAGGCTTTCCTATATTTTATGTTTGGTATGTATGTGCTGTATGGTTTTTAAATGGTTGGGGTTTTTTATATGATTTTATTATTAGATTTGTTCCATTGTTATACTGTTTTTTATTACTGTTGTGAGCCGCCCCGAGTCTTCGGAGAGGGGCGGCATACAAATCTAATAAATTGAATTGAATTGAATTGAATCTTCAAGTTGCCAAGGTTGGGAAACACCGTTCTAGTCCAACCCCCTGCTCAACCAAAACACCTGACACCAATTCAGTTAACTGTTGTCCAATATTTTCTTAAAACCTCCAGTGACTGAGCACCTACAACTTCTGAATTGCAAGCCTTCCACTGATTGTTCTAACCATCAGTAAATTTCTCTTTTAATTCTAGGTTGCTCCTCTCCTTGTTTAGTTTCCACCCATTGCTTCTTGTCCTGCCTTCAGCTGCTTTGGATAATAGATTGACTCCCTCTTCTTTGTGGCAACCCCCAAGATATCGGAGGACTGCTATCATGTCTCCCCTAGTCCTTCTTTTCACTAGAGATACCCAATTCCTTCATCTTTTGTTGCTCTTCTCTTCTTTTACGTCGCATAGACATGCAAAATATTACACAGGGCAAAACCCGAACTCAGAACAATCTACATATACATATACATATATCAAGAATAGTCCTAAAAATGCGAGTTCCAGGTACGTGTGTGAATGATGAGGCAGCAGCCATCTCGATCACCGGAACATAGAAACTTTAATAAAACCACTTAGCTTTCGTTAGCGTGCTGCTAACTTCGTCAGAGTATTAAAATGCCATGGGAGACAATCACCTTTATAAAGCATTATTCAGTCTGCTCATTGCCCGCGTCATAGGGCCACACCCTTCCCTCCCCTCTGCGGCAAGCCTAATTGTGGGCTTACTCATGCTGGCTAAAGGGGGATCTACCGCTTTTACTTGTGTCTGTTGCCTCTTTCCCTCCCCAAGGGAGGAGGTGGAGTTACGAGGCCTAATTGTGGGCTTACTCATGCTGGCTAAAGGGGGATCTACCGCTTTTACTCGTGTCTGTTGCCTCTTTCCCTCCCCAAGGGAGGAGGTGGAGTTACGAGGCAATACTTCGGAGGTGTTTGGTATTACTTTCTCCCCCCCATTATCGTTGTTACTTTCTATAGTGGTACATGTCTGCTCTTGCAATTTTTTTGCCCATGCCCTCGTCTTAGGTCTGCACTGTTCTAATCCCCCCTTGTCCCCTGTGTTGGAACTGCATTGTGCCCCTCCCCCTCTACCTCCATGTTGCTCCAGTATGTTCCCTTGCTTCCCGTTGGGGGTTGCTCTACCCTCATTTAGCTGGTTTCTATGCCCGGCCTGGGGAATTCTGTTAGGGGCTGTATCCAATCCTAATGACCTATCCCCTTTAAGTCGTTGCTGGTGCCTTAAAGCCTGGTATGCCGCTGGCATATCAATATGTCTATTTAAAGAATTTTCATTGGAGAACCAGGCTTCCTTTAGGAGGCGACCTCCCTTGGTTTCATCTCGCGCCACTATGTGGGGGAAACGGCAAAAAGATTGAGAACTCGTATACACGAACACAAATTGGCGGTCCGACGTCATGAACAGCGTTCCCAGATTTGGATACACATGGAGGAGCAGGATCATGGCTTCGATTTCCAGGGAACTGAGATTCTGGCGCGAGATGAAACCAAGGGAGGTCGCTAAATGAGGGTAGAGCAACCCCCAACGGGAAGCAAGGGAACATACTGGAGCAACATGGAGGTAGAGGGGGAGGGGCACAATGCAGTTCCAACACAGGGGACAAGGGGGGATTAGAACAGTGCAGACCTAAGACGAGGGCATGGGCAAAAAAATGGCAAGAGCAGACATGTACCACTATAGAAAGTAACAACGATAATGGGGGGGAGAAAGTAATACCAAACACCTCCGAAGTATTGCCTCGTAACTCCACCTCCTCCCTTGGGGAGGGAAAGAGGCAACAGACACGAGTAAAAGCGGTAGATCCCCCTTTAGCCAGCATGAGTAAGCCCACAATTAGGCCTCGTAACTCCACCTCCTCCCTTGGGGAGGGAAAGAGGCAACAGACACGAGTAAAAGCGGTAGATCCCCCTTTAGGCAGCATGAGTAAGCCCACAATTAGGCCTCGTAACTCCACCTCCTCCCTTGGGGAGGGAAAGAGGCAACAGACACGAGTAAAAGCGGTAGATCCCCCTTTAGCCAGCATGAGTAAGCCCACAATTAGGCTTGCCGCAGAGGGGAGGGAAGGGTGTGGCCCTATGACGCGGGCAATGAGCAGACTGAATAATGCTTTATAAAGGTGATTGTCTCCCATGGCATTTTAATACTCTGACGAAGTTAGCAGCACGCTAACGAAAGCTAAGTGGTTTTATTAAAGTTTCTATGTTCCGGTGATCGAGATGGCTGCTGCCTCATCATTCATATACAGTACATATATATATATATATTGTAAATATGGTTATATAAAACAAACATAAAACAGTGCACAGTGCGTGTGCCCATCACCCGACCGACAATAACCATCACCACCAATTGCAGGGAGTTAAAATATTTACTAGTTTATATACTGTATATATATTTCCTTGGCTCTACTTTGCATTTGTTATTATTGAAAGAGTGATTGGAGTTTATTTTTCACATTTGCGTCACAGATTCTACACAGCATATAACCTTTCACCTTATTCCATCGTGCCATCAGCTTGTCCAGTTTATTTTCATCAAAGTTGTTTAATCTTATTTCCATGATTTCAAAATGAATGTGGTCCACCATGTATCAGTACCAGTTCTGTAGTGTCCATTTTATAGACTCTTTCCAACCCAATACCACTACTGCTTGAGTGCTTTCCAGTGCTGCAGTTTTTATTTCTTTAAAATCTCTTAGTCCTTCGTTTAATTAATATCGCTATTTCTTTTGTAATTATCCAATTAATATTTAACATTTTATTTATTTCGTTCTGCACTTCCTTCCAAAATTTCTGAATTTCTACACACTCCCAGAACATATGTATGTTCCCGAGGGAGGGAAATAAAGATTTACCTAGTAAAATACTTCTATAAATGAAGAAACTATACAGAATTATACTACTCTACTTTCTGTGTATTGCATATGAAAATACTGAGATATTTACTTATGTAACACAAATGAAATAGTTGTTGGAAAAGAAATGGGTGACTCTGTCTATTGAAAACATTGTTTTTATATTATAATAAAGATGGAATACAATAATGTATAATATTGTAAACTGTTAATGTACAAGAAAATACCCTTGAGAATCTGTAAAAGGGAATTGTTAATGTTCTACTTGATTTTGTCTTAGGTGTATGCTATGTCTATGCTGTATGTTGTAAGTGTTTTATTTGTATGTTTTTGTATACATGTATGTTTGTTTTATATATATATACAGTGTTCCCTCGATTTTTGCGGGTTCGAACTTCGCGAAAAGTCTATACCACGGGTTTTCAAAAATATTAATTAAAAAATACTTTGTGGTTTCCCCCCCTATACCACGGTTTTTCCCACCCGATGACATCATATATCATCATCAAACTTTTGTCCACCTTTAATAAATATTTTTTTTAATAAACTTTAATAAAGAAACATGGTGAGTAATAATCTAAATGGTTGCTAAGGGAATGGGAAATTGCAATTTAGGGGTTTAAAGTGTTAAGGGATGGCTTGTGATACTGTTCATAGCCAAAAATAGTGTATTTACTTCCGCATCTCTACTTCGCGGAAATTCGACTTTCGCGGGCGGTCTCAGAACGCATCCCCCCGCGAAAATCGAGGGAACACTGTATATACAAAAACAAATATACATATATAAAAAACATACAAATAAAACACTTACAACATACAGCAGAGGTCTTCAAACTTGGTAACTTTTAAGACTTGTGGACTTCAATTCCCAGAATTCTCCAGCCAGCATAGCTTGCTGGAGAATTCTGGGAGTTGAAGTCCACTGGTCTTAAAGTTGCCAAGTTTGAGGACTCCTGACATATAGCATACACCTAAGACAAAATCAAGTAGAACATGAACAATTTCCTTTTACAGATTCTCAAGGCTATTTTCTTGTACATTAACAGTTTACAATATTATACATCATTTTATTCCATTATATATATATATATATATATATATAATTTTAATTTTAAAAACATGTGACACATACAGATAGAATTGTCGGCTATTAATAAAATTAACTGCCTTGGAAATGGCCCTGGGTTGGGCCGAGAGGCAAATAAGGAGCTGTTGATGTTCCTTCAATACACCAGGGTGATTCGACACAAAAATATATAACCCTTCCCTGGTGCAGAGCTGAAGGGATTGGATACTGTAGCCTAGAGGATAATTCTCTGCCTTACGAGGCAAAGGTTGCAGGTTCAAGTCCCAGTGGGTATGGCTAGCTGATGAGGCCAAAACAAGGCCGAAATAGATCTATCCTAGTCTCCCTTATTTTTCAAATTCAGCAAAAAAACATGTGACATATATATATGTATATATACTATTTTTTCCCCCCAAAATAGATTTACCTGGTAAAATAAAAGTCCCTTTTTGGAGAGCTAGGAGGCTTTCATTCAGCACGTTTTTCCATGTCAACCCTCTAGACTTCAAGTAATCCTAGAAGAGAAGACAGGTAAAATGAAGAATGTTCAGAAGAACTTTCAAGTGGAGATTTCAAACTCCTTGGGAAAGGACGAGGAATGAAAGTGACAGTTCTCGAAAACACAAGAGTGGACATAGAAACATAGCAACATAGAAGATGGACGGCAGAAAAAGACCTCCTGGCCCATCTAGTCTGCCCTGTATTTTATCTTAGGATGGATCTATGTTTATCCCAGGCATGTTTAAATTCAGTTACTGTGGATTTGCCAACCACGTCTGCTGGAAAGTTTGTTCCAAGCATCTACCACTCTTTCAGTAAAATAATAATGGATAATAATGGACCTCACACGTTCTTACAAAATGCTTATCTCAAAAACAAACAAACAAACAAAAAACAAACCCACCCCAAAATAGCCCCCTCAACCTTTTGCAAACCATACCTTTAGAATATCTGATTCATAGTTATTGCCGTTAAGAACACCGTCTAAACATTTGTTACCAAGATTGAGTTCTGTTTAAAAAAGAAAAGGAAAAACATTATTAAGGTATATCTCTCTCTTGTTATCTATAGCGCTCTCTGTCTCTCAATCATCCTGTCGTCCTGTCTGTCTGTCGTCCTGTCCATCCATCCACCCACCCACCTGTTTCAGTATAGCAAATTATGTTAGAATAGGATTGTATTAAATCTGGATTTCTAGCATAAAAAATACTCTATTTCTATAAAACCCAGGACAAGGAAGGGCAATAAACTCGCCTAATCTGCATTCCTGGCAGTTACAACAGGGAAACAAACGGGGCTCAGATAAACAGCTCAAATAAACAAAGTTTTCACCACTCTGGACAGGACATTATAGGATCAAAGGGGGGAAATTTTCATTGCCTGGAGCACACAAACAGCAGGGCAATTAAGGAAGATTAGCCAGATAAAGAAGAAGCCTTCAGAGAAATTAGGTGTGAATAAACATCTGCTTTTAGGAAGTTCCAAGAAGATTGTTTCTTGATATCTATGGGAAAGGAAGAACTCAAAGATACGTTTGAAGTTGTATGGTTGATGTATCATTTTGACATGTATATGTAATTATACCCCATTTCCTTATGTTCCCAAATAAAAAGGAGCGCATGGCTCTACTCCATGTCACTTCACCCAGAGAGAGACAATGTGTCCAAGCTTTCTTTCTAGGATTCGTGTTCGTGAGTGACCCCACACGGCTGGGTTGCTCTTAGCCTCTTTTGAAGGCATTGCTTTCATTGGGGACTCAGCAGCATCCACACCCACCCACCCACCCAACCATCCATCCATGCATCTATCCATGCATCCACCCACCCATGCATCCATCCACCCACGCATCCATCCATCCATCCAACCATCCATCCATGCATCTATCCATCCATCCATCCATCCATCCAACCATTCCTCCCTCCCTCCCTCCCACCCATCCAGTTTTCCCACAAAACAAGACATTCCCTGACCATGATCTCAATCGGGCTTCTGAGTGCAGTGCAATAGGGCCAAGCATTTATTTCAGGGTTCAAAAAAAATATAACACAGGGTCTTATTTTCAGGGAAACACCATAGTGTCCTGAAGAAGCTGCAAGGTATTTCATGAATTAGTCAGGATCTCTTAGAATCGAGCTGCAGTTTCCCAAAGCAGGTGCCACTAGTATATTATCCTAGATCAGTGTTTCCCAACCTTGGCAACTTGAAGATATCTGGACTTCAACTCCCAGAATTCCCCAGCCAGCGAATGCTGGCTGGGGAATTCTGGGAGTTGAAGTCCAGATATCTTCAAGTTGCCAAGGTTGGGAAACACTGTCCTAGATGAAGGAAGAGGGGTTCTACTTTACTGTGTATAAGTCTATAGCTTTATTTATGGAAAAAGACTTACTCATGGAAGCCAACTGCCCCCTGCAGAAGGCAGACTGGAAGCCAAGGGGGGGAAGAATCTCAGCAGTGCCAGTAAACTGCAACAGAGGTTGGGGTTTTTTTTGCAAGGGGAAAGAGGGGATGATTGCAAACAGGATCATACCGCAGAATGGGGCTAAACAGCCCAAGCAGGAAACACGGGGACATCCCCAATACATATGGCAGAAGGACTGGTGGCAAAGGGTACCTGTGAAGATGGAAATGAAAAATATAGACAGAGGCCACTGGTTAAATTCCCTGCCCTCCCCATTTATTTTCAGTCATCAGAACGTTTAGGTGGGACTGGATCTCCCAAGCTCCTGGTGATTGGCCCAGAGTCACCTAGCCAGCTTTCACGCCTAAGGCAGGACTGGAACGCACCACCTCCTTGGTGACTGTTCCAAAGTCGCCCAGTTGGCTTTTATTAGAGCCGATGTGGTGCAGTGCAATGGCTCACTCTGCTGACTGCCAGGAGTTTGATCCTGACTGGCTCAAGGTTGAGTCAGGCTTCTATCTTTCTGAGGTGGGTAAAATGAGGACCCAGATTGTTGTGGGGTAATAGGCTGACTTTGTAAACTGCTTAGAGAGCCGAAAAGTGCTTTGAAGCAGTATATAAGTCAAAGGGCTTTTGCTATTTTCCTTCATTCCTTCCTTCCTTCCTCCCCTTCCTTCCTTCCCTCCCTCCTTCCTCCCTCCCTCCCCTTCCTTCCCTCCCACCCTCCTTCCTCCCCTTCCTTCCTTCCGGTTGACTCAGCCTTCCATCCTTCTGAGGTGGGTAAAATGAGGTCCCAGATTGTTGTGGGGTAATAGGCTGACTTTGTAAACTGCTTCGAGGGGGCTGGACAGTGCTGTGAAGCAATATATAACCTTAGGGGCTATTGCTATTGCCCTTCCTTCCTTCCCTTCCTTCCTCCCCTTCCTCCCTCCCTCCCCTTCCTTCCTTCCCTCCCTTTCCTTCCTTCCCTCCCTTCCTCCCTCCCTTTCCTTCCTCCCCTTCCTCCCTCCCCTTCCTTCCCTTCCTTCCTCCCTCCTTTCCTTCCTTCCTCCCTCTCTTCTGGTTGACTCAGCCTTCCATCCTTCTGAGGTGGGTAAAATGAGGTCCCAGATTGTTGTATGCTGAGTTTGTAAACTTCTTCGAGGGGGCTGGACAGCGCTGTGAAGCGATATATAACCTTAAGGGCTATTGCCCTCCCCTCCCTCCCTCTTTCCTTCCTTCCTTCTGGTTGACTCAGCCTTCCATCCTTCCGATGCAAGTAAAATGAGGACCCAGATGGTTGGGGGCAAAAGGCTGACTCTGTCAAACTGCTTAAAGAGGACTGTAAAGCAGTATAGAAGTCAAAGTGTTATTGCTATTCCACTTCCCTTCCCTCCTTCTCTCCCTCCCTCCCTCTCCCCCTGTTGTTAGAAAGTAGTATTGCAGGCTAACTCTGCTGACTGCCAGGAATTCGATCCTGACCAGCTCAAGGTTGACTCAGCCTTCCATCCTTCCGAGGTGGGTAAAATGAGGATCCAGACTGTTGGGGGCAAGATGCTGACTCTGTAAACCGCTTAGAGAGGGCTGTAAAAGCACTATGAAGCGGTATATAAGTCTAAGTGCTATTGCTATTATGGTTAAGGCCAAACTAGAACTCACCATCCCTGGCTTTCTAGCTTTCAAGCCTTAACCATTGGACTAGGCTCTAACTAGATGGGAGTAAGAAGCAGAAGGAAAAATTTCTAACAAAGTGGGCTGACCAGCTATGATGGTGTTCAAGACATCTGCCAACTCCTTCAACTCCATCTTTGGTCAGTGAAAGTGCTGTATCACCGCCCCAAATATAGGAGGAATATGGGAGGAAACAGGGTCTATAAAATAGTTGGTACCTCTACTTAAGAACTTTTCTAGATAAGAACCGGGTGTCCAAGATTTTTTTGCCTCTTCTTAAGAACCATTTTCTACTTAAGAACCTGAGCCTGGAAAAATTTCCCAGGAAATTTGAGAGCAGCACGAAGGCCCGGCCAGTTTCCTGCCATTCCCCTGGGTTTCTCTCTCTGGCGCAGTGTAGGGGAGGCAGCCTCGCGTCGGGTGTATGGGAGACGCATGCTCCTCCTCGCCGTCTCAGAGTCCCTCTTTTTTTTTTTTAAGCCTTAAAGTTTTGGATTTTTTTGATTCCCCTCCCCTTACCGTCTTCCTTCGGCAGCGACTGTCCTCCTCCTCTTCCTCCTCCTCCTCCTCCCACCCAAATTCCAAGCTTTTATTTCTTTCCTAATGGGTTTGCACACATTATCTGCTTTTAGAAACATAGAAACATAGAAGACTGACGGCAGAAAAAGACCTCATGGTCCATCTAGTCTGCCCTTATACTATTTCCTGTATTTTATCTTACAATGGATAAATGTTTATCCCAGGCATGTTTAAATTCAGTGACTGTGGATTTACCAACCACGTTTGCTGGAAGTTTGTTCCAAAGATCTACTACTCTTTCAGTGAAATAATATTTTCTCACGTTGCTTTTGATCTTTCCCCCTTCAGATTGTGTCCCTTTGTTCTTGTGTTCACTTTCCTATTAAAAACACTTCCCTCCTGAACCTTATTTAACCCTTTAACGTATTTAAATGTTTCGATCATGTCCCCCCTTTCCCTCTGTCCTCCAGACTATACAGATTGAGTTCATTAAGTCTTTCCTGATACGTTTTATGCTTAAGACCTTCCACCATTCTTGTAGCCTGTCTTACATTGATTCCTATGGGAAAAATTGCTTCTACAGTGGAACCTCGACATACGAGCAGCTCTACTTACGAGCTACTCGAGATAAGAGCTGGGAGGGGAGCGACATTTTTGTTTGCCTCCCGAGCTCACATTCGGGATACGAGCGCCAAGGAGCTGTCTCCTGAAGCCGAACGATAACTTCCGCGTTCGGCTTCAGGAGACAGCTCCTTGGCGCTCGTATCCCGCGTGTTTTAAAAGGTTGCAGCCAGCCTGGGGGGCTCGGGGGGGTGCTGGCAAGCCCCCCAGGCCGGCTGCAACCTTTTAAAACACGCGCGCCGCTTCGCAGCTGTCTCCTGAAGCCGAACGCTAACTTCCGCGTTTGGCTTCAGGAGACAGCTGCGAAGCGGCGCGGGTGTTTTAAAACGTGGCAGCCGGCCTGGGGGGCTCGGGGGGGTGCTGGCAAGCCCCCCAGGCCGGCTGCAACCTTTTAAAACACGTGCGCCGCTTCGCAGCTGTCTCCTGAAGCCGAACGCTAACTTCCGCGTTTGGCTTCAGGAGACAGCTGCGAAGCGGCGCGCGTGTTTTAAAACGTGGCAGCCAGCCTGGGGGGCTCGGGGGCTTCCCCCCGAGCCCCCCAGGCCGGCTGTGACGTTTTAAAACACGCGCGCCGCTTCGCAGCTGTCTCCTGAAGCCAAACGCTAACTTCCGCGTTCGGTGGCAGCGGTTTTTTTTGTTGTTGCACGGATTAATTGACTTTACATTGTTTCCTATGGGAAACAATGTTTCGTCATCCGAGCGTTCCGACTTACGAGCCTCCTTCCGGAACCAATTAGTCTCGTAAGTCGGGGTTCTACTGTACTTACAAACCTTTCTACTTAAGAACCTGGTCATGGAACAAATTAAGTTCTTAAGTAGAGGTGTCACTGTATTCTGCATTAGCAATTTTCCCTAAAGATACATGGACTCTTTTCTGTGATCTCTTCGGACTCAATATGCATATTGATCTTTTCTTTTGACTTTGTTTGCAATAAAGTTTTTTTTCTGGCTTTCATTATTCCTGATCCTGGGGTTTCCCCCCCCCCCCCCCCTACAGGCTGAAAGGCCCATGTTTTTCCAAGGAGAAAGCTCTCTTGCTTACACTGCTGTGGGGCGATGTTCGGGTTCTGTTCCCGGTCCGCTCGACGGTCCGGCATGGGTTGGAAACAGCAAGTGCAGAAGACGTGGCTTCCTTGAGCTGGGCAGACATATTCCTGGAGTGCTGCGGGAGGAGAAATCGCCACTGACAGGTGGTACAAAATACAGAGATACCTCGTCTTACAAACGCCTCGTCATACAAACTTTTTGAGATACAAACCCGGGGTTTAAGATTTTCCCCCCTCTATTTTCACCTTACAAACCCACCGCCGCCCATGGGATTCCCTGCCTCCGGACTTCCGTTGCCAACGAAGCACCCGTTTTTGCACTGCTGGGATTCCCCTGAGGCTCCCCTCCATGGGAAACCCCACCTCCGGACATCCGTGTTTTTGTGATGCTGCAGGGGAATCCCAGCAGGAAAATCCCAGCAGCGCAAAAACGGGCGCTTCGCTGGCAACGGAAGTCCAGAGGTGGGGTTTCCCAGCGAGGGGAGCCTCAGTGAAATCGCAGCATCGCATAAACACAGAGGTCTGGAGGTGGGTTTTCGAGGACTTCGGTGTTTTTGCGATGCTGCGATTTCACTGATGCTCCCTTCGCTGGGAAATCCCACCTCCGGACTTCCGTTGCCAGCGAAGCGCTCGTTTTTGCGATGCTGGGATTCCCCTGCTGGGATTCCCCTGCAACATTGCAAAAACACAGAAGTCCGATCTCCCTTTGAAAGCCTCCAGGGATGAAGTTCCCATGTTAAGAGCCGGGGTGGCGCAGTGGTTAGAGTGCATCACTGCAGGCTATTTCAGCTAACTGTCAGGCCCAAAGTCATTATGTGAAGTTAGAGGTTTTTGGCTTGACAGCAGCAGCGATAGGGGTGAGAGAGAGAGAGAGATTTATACCAACACACACTTATTTATTTTATTTATTTATTTATTAATTAGATTTGTATGCCGCCCCTCTCCGAATACTCGGGACGGCTAACAACAATAAAGAAAACAATGTAACAAATCTAATATTAAAAAATAATCTAAAAAAACCCAATTTAAGAGACCAATCATACAAACAAGCATACCATGTATAAATTCTATAAGGCTAGAGGGAAGGGGGGGGAAAATTCAATTCCCCCATGCCTGACAACAGAGGTGGGTTTTAAGGAGCTTGCGAAAGGCAAGGAGGGTGGGGGCAACTCTGATATCTGGGGGGAGCTGGTTCCAGAGGGTCAGGGCCGCCACAGAGAAGGCTCTTCTCCTGGGTCCCGCCAAATGACATTGTTTAGTTGACGGGACCCGGAGAAGACCAACCCTGTGGGACCTGACCGGTCGCTGGGATTCCACTCCTTTACGCAGAGCCCAAGGTCAACTGAACGATTGAAGAAACCAATAATCCCTGCACCGGATTGGTCCACATGATTGCACTTGTGGGGAATGTGAAATGAACTTTAACCTGGATGGAAACTGAAAGGGAAATTCAGTGTTGGGAATAAATCAAACCTTGTGTGAGAATACAGGAGTGGAGTGTGACTTATTTCTCAAATGCTACTCGGTTCGCTGCTAGCTGTAGTTCAGCAAGTTCAAATCTCACTATCTTGGCTCAAGGTTGACTCAGCCTTCCCATCTTTCCGAGGTGGGTCAAATGAGGACCCAGATTGTTGGGGGTAATAGGCCGATTCTGTAAACCGCTGTAAAGGCACTACAAAGTGGAAAATAAGTCTAAATGCTATTGCTATCAAACAACTTGCCTGACAGCTGTGGACAGCTTCTCTCCAATGACTCTCTCCAAGAAGGATTGTGGGCAGCGTAGGAGCAAACTCAAACTCAACCCAGACAAGACGGAGTGGCTGTGGGTCTTGCCTCCCAAGGACAATTCCATCTGTCCATCCATCACCCTGGGGGGAAGAATCATTGACCTCCTCAGAGAGGGTTCGCAACTTGGGCATCCTCCTCGATCCACAGCTCACATTAGAGAAACATCTTTCAGCTGTGGCAAAGGGGACGTTTGCCCAGGTTCGCCTGGTGCACCAGTTGCGGCCCTATTTGGACCGGGAGTCACTGCTCACAGTCACTCATGCCCTCATCACCTCAAGGTTCGACTACTGTAATGCTCTCTACATGGCGCTACCTTTGAAAAGTGTTCGGAAACTGCTGCGAGAGCAATCATGGGCTTCCCAAGGTATGCCCATGTTACACCAACACTCCGCAGTCTGCATTGGTTGCCGATCAGTTTCCGGTCACAATTCAAAGTGTTGCTTATGACGTATAAAGCCCTTCATGGCACCGGACCAGATTATCTCAGGGACCGCCTTCTGCGGCACGAATCCCAGCGACCAGTTAGGTCCCACAGAGTGGGTCTTCTCTGGGTCACGTCGACTAAACAATGCCGCTTGGCGGGACCCAGGGGAAGAGCCTAATCTGTGGCCGCCCCGGCCCTCTGGAACCAATTCCCCCCAGAGATTAGAATTGCCCCCACCCTCCTTGCCTTTCGTAAGCTACTTAAAACCCACCTCTGCCGCCAGCCATGGCGGAATTAAGATTCCTTTTCCCCCTAGGCCTTTACAATTTTATGCATGGTATGTTTATATGTATGTTTGGTTTTTTATATTAAGGGGTTTTTAATTCGCTTTTAGTATTGGATTATTATTGTACACTGTTTATGATTGCTGTTAGCCGCCCCGAGTCTTCAGGGAGGAGTGGCATATAAATCCAATAAATAAATAAATAAAATAAATACAAATGCATACCAGCGGTATCAGAAAAACTGTGCAGAGGCAGAATAAACAGCACAGGGCCCCCCCACCCACATTTCACTGGGGCGCGCAGTAGAAAAATCAGCCTTCTCTGTGGCAGCCCCAGCCCTCTGGAATTAACTCCTCCCGGAGATTAGAACTGCCCCCACCCTCCTTGTCTTTCGTAAATTACTCAAGACCCATCTATACCGCCAGGCACGGGGGAGTTGCGACACCTTTTCCTCAGGCTTTTTTTAATATTTATGTTTGGGTATGTATATGTTGTTTGCTTTTTTAAATATGATAGGGTTTTAATATTAGATTTGTTTTCGCTGGAATATTGTTTTTATTATTGTTGTGAGCCGCCCCGAGTCTTCGTAGAGGGGCGGCATACAAATCTAATAAATTGAATTGAATTGAATTTTTTTCCCCCCAGGGAAGCCAAGATCTTGATAGGCTCGTGAAAAAGTTACAAGGTCCATCTGGCCTTTCCAACTCAAGAAGATAACACCTGGATGCAGTGGGCTGCACAGAAATTTAACAACTGGTTCGCCTAGTGCAGAACTGAAAATGTGGGTGAACACAGTGTGATTTCATGCGCGCGTGCTTCCAGCACATCTTTCTCAGGCAGCTGCATGAAACATAGAAACATAGAAGACTGACGGCAGAAAAAGACCTCATGGTCCATCTAGTCTGCCCTTATACTATTTCCTGTATTTTATCTTACAATGCATATATGTTTATCCCAGGCATGTTTAAATTCAGTTACTGTGGATTTACCAACCACGTCTGCTGGAAGTTTGTTCCAAGGATCTACTACTCTTTCAGTAAAATAATATTTTCTCATGTTGCCTTTGATCATTCCCCCAACTAACTTCAGATTGTGTCCCCTTGTTCTTGTGTTCACTTTCCTATTAAAAACACTTCCCTCCTGGACCTTATTTAACCCTTTAACATATTTCAATGTTTCGATCATGTCCCCCCTTTTCCTTCTGTCCTCCAGACTGTACAGATTGAGTTCATGAAGTCTTTCCTAATACGTTTTATGCTTAAGACCTTCCACCATTCTTGTAGCCCGTCTTTGGACCCGTTCCATTTTGTCAATATCTTTTTGTAGGTGAGGTCTCCAGAACCGAACACAGTACTCCAAATGTGGTCTCACCAGCGCTCTATATAAGGGGATCACAATCTCCCTCTACCTGCTTGTTATACCTCTAGCTATGCAGCCGAGCATCCTACTTGCTTTTCCTACTGCCCGACCACACTGCTCACCCATTTTGAGACTGTCAGAAATCACTACCCCTAAATCCTTCTCTTCTGAAGTTTTTGCTAACACAGAGTGAGTGATACGCTGGTTGAACGAGCCAGATTGAGATATATAGGACGGGATAGCGCCAGGCTGGTGGGTGGGCCCAGCTGCTGGTTGGAACTACCAGTTCACCAAACCAGTCTGAACTGCCAACAGCTCACCTCTACCTGCTGGGAAGTTGGAAGAAGTCGATGGGGAATCTCCAGGAACCTGCCCAGGTTCTGGTCTTTCGTCCTCCTCGTGAAAGGTGAAATGTGGGACACTTTGCCGACGATAACCAGGACACTGCCGGCATACGACGTATGTCTGACTGCAAAGATGGAGAGGCATGTTTGTGAAATTGCCACGGTAATTGCCACAAAGTGAGTTCCGATCCAGCCCAAATAGCCACCTTGAAGTCTAACTGGTTCATTATGCCGTTAGAACAATGGACAATTAGCCAGTGGAACAGCCTGCCTCCAGAAGTTGTGAGTACTCCATCACTGGAGGTTTTTAAGGCAACTTCTGTTCCGCTGGTTGATCTCACTCTCTGAAAATTCTTCCTTATTTCCAGGTTGAATCTCTCCTTGTTCAGTTTCCATCCATTGTTCCTTGCCTGGCTTTCAGGTGCTTTGGAAAACCTACCCCTCTCTAGGGCAGCCCCTCAAATATTGGAATGCTACTATTCTGTCTCCCCGGGTCCTTCTCTTCACTATACTAGCCATGCCACGTTCCTTTCTTGCCACTTTGTTAAATCAAATCACTGCAGTTCTTAAGTTAGTATCTGTTCTGTCGGGCTCTCTGGTAGAATCCTCCCAAAAATTCACAGGTACAAATTTCAGACACACACACGTTTGAAAATTCAAAACAATCTTCTTTGTAATGAAAATTCACTTAAACTAAGCCCTCTTTTGGTATAGCCAAGAGCACTCGTCTCCAAACAAACTGGTAAATTATACAAGTCCCTTATCAGTTCTGTGATAGTTAGCTTGCAGCTGTGAGGCAATTTACAGTCCTTCTTTCACAAAGTGAAACACACTTTGCTCTGGTTTAGTTTCAAAGCAGGGAAAAATCAGCACACAAAAGGTCAAAGTCAGTAAAGCAGTCACGAAACACAACGATCAGATAATCCTCCACAATGGCCAAACCCACAGGCTGCTCTTTATAGCAGCCTCACTAATTACCACAGCCCCACCCAACCACAGGTGGCCTCATATTCTTTGATAATAATCTCTCAGTTGTTGTTGCCTATGCATCGCTCTCCGCATGCCTGTGTGTATCATTAACTCTTGTTCTGAATCCAAGGAGGAGCTAGATAATTGATCTCCTTCTGAGCTGTCTGCCACACTCTCCTCCTCCCTGTCACTCATGTCTTCTTGGTCAGAGGAGCCTTCATCAGCAGATTCCACCGGGGGCAAAACAGGCCTGCAGCATGTGGATGTCTCCCCCACATCCACAGTCCTTGGGGCAGGAGCTGGGCCAGAGCTAACCACAACAGTATCCAAGGGGATTAAGTGGATTCTCCAATTTGATTGTTTGTTTGTTTGTTTGTTTGTTCATTCGTTCATTCATTAGATTTGTATTAAGACTCTGCACTGCAAACCAGAACAACTGGACACAAGGAGAGTCCCCCCCCCCCAAAATGCAATCACTCTGCTCAACAACTAATTTCCACAACACCATCAAATACTTTACTAAGACTGTATTGCTATTATTCTTCTCATCCTTCCTCTCTTCCCACTTACGACTATGACTATGTAGCTTGTATCTTTATGAAATATATTGTCTTATTTAATTCCCTAGTAGTATTTGATTGCTTATTAGTAACCTATGACTATCACTAATGCTTATTGTTTATCACAAAGTCTGAAAAGGGCATCACAAAAGGTCACAAATGTTGATCATGTGACTCCGGACCACTGCAACCACCATAAAATATGAGTTGGTTGCCAAGCCTCTCCAAATTCTGAATGATCAAGAAGAATCTGATTTTTATATTATTTGGAATAAAGTTTATACATGGATAGATAAAAATAAAATTAAAATTAAGGTTACGAAAATTGCATGAATATATCCAAATGTTATTGATATTTGTTGTTGTTGTTGGTTTTTCTTTTTTCTTTTTTTTATTAACTTAACCCTATGTTTATTAGAATATGTAGACAAAATTCTTCTTTTCACTTAAAATATTATGTTTAAAGACTTAAGAATATATCCTTTTTTCTGTATTAAAAATTGACTTCAAGAAAAGAGGGGTAATTGTAACCCCTATTATGTGTTTTAAATGTTTGTGAGTTTGTATATCTTTTTATGGAAAAAATAATAAAGTATATTTTAAGAAAAAAAATTCTGATCGTGTAATCGAGGGTGTTGCTACATGGTTGTTAAGTATGAAAACCAGTTCACAGTTCATTCCCCCCCCCCCTGTTGTCATTTTGAATGGCTACTAAATGAAGCGTTAGAAATCAAGGACCACCTGTTCTGCTTTAATGAAAATTGTTTGCACATTTGAGAGTGTCCTGAAGTTGGCTGAGACCGGCTTGGAGGCTTCGGTGTTGTCTGGTGACGAGGGGAACAGGGGTGGGAGTTGGAATAGAGATAGCTGGGGTTTTGCAGCCAAAACAAAATAGTTCCTTGGAAACCAAGGACAGTCCAACAGGTGGCTGGAGAGAAGAGGAGGAGGAGTACAGAACCAGGCAAACAGCCAGCAACTAGATTAGATAATATGACTTATTGTTTGGGGGAAAGGAAATTTCCATTGGGGGCCTGTATATTGCACGGACAAAAAGAGAGCTGTGAAAATATCTATAGACCTTTCACATCCTGGACATAAATTGTTTCAACTTCTACCCTCAAAACAACACTATGGAGCACTGCACACCAGAACAACTGGACACAAGGGGAGTTTCCCCCCACAAATGCCATCACTCTGCTCAATAACTAATTTCCACAACACCGTCAAATAATTTACTAAGACTGTATTACTATTATTCTCATCCTTCCTCTCTTCCCACTTATGACTATAACTAGGTTGCTTGTATCTTGATGAAATATACTTGTCTTATTTAGGTTCCTAGTAGTATTTGCTTATTAGTAACCTATGACTATCACTAAGTGTTGTGTCTTTATGATTTTTGATGAATGTATTTTATTTTTCTTTATGTATACCGAGAGCATATGCACCAAAGGCAAATTCCTTCAGTATCCAATCACACTTGGCCAATGAAGTATTCAATTCTAATTCCTCTATTCTAATTCCAATATTGCTCTACTCTAATTCCAAATTCAAATATTCCTTAATTTTAATTCCAAATTGCACTATTCCTCTATTCTAATTCCAAATTCCACTATTACTGTATTCTAATTCCAAATTCCACTACAGTGTTCCCTCGATTTTCGCGGGTTCAAACTTCGCGAAACGGCTATACCACGGTTTTTCAAAAAATATTAATTAAAAAATACTCCGTGGTTTTTTTTCTATACCACGGTTTTTTCCACCCAATTATGTCATACGTCATCACCAAGAGTCACTTCTCTCTCTCTTTCCTGTCATTCTCTGCTTCAATCATTTTCTCATTTCTCTTTTTTTCTCCCCTTTTTTCTATCATTTCTCTCTCTACCTTTCACTCTCCTCCCCTCTTGCTCTCTCTCTCTCTCTCCCTCTCTCCTTTCTATCTCGCTCTGTCTGTTGCTCTCTCTCTGTGAGAATGCCTGCCCCGCCTCTCCTGTAGCCCCCTCGCTGACAGCTGGGACGAAAGCGCTCTCAGCTATGGGACTGCGAGAGGGGCGGGGCAGGCATTCTCAAAGCGCTCAGAGCGGCTAGCAGCCAAATGAGGAGGACGAGAAGCCGTAGTCGCCAGCGCTGCTACAGGAGGACCCATGCTCCAAGAAAGCCGGTGAGAGGGGCGGATCAGGCGGGCGGGGGGTAGCGGCGAGGGGGCCGGAGGCGCGATGGCGGCCGACATTCAAAACAATCTTTGCCGGCCTCCGCACTTTCGTCGCTCCCCGCCCCTAACTTCAAGCCCGGCTCCTTGCGCGGCCTTGGAAAAGGGTGCGCGGGGGTAGTTTTTGGCTGTCCATAGCCAAAAATTGTGTTTTTACTTCCGCATCTCTGCTTCGCAGAAATTCGACTTTCATGGGCAGTCTGGGAACGCAACGCCCACGAAAATCGAGGGATCACTGTATTCCACTATTCTAATTCCAAATTCCACTATTCTAATTTCCCCAGTCCTCTTTATTCTACTCTACCCTACTGTACCCTAACATACCTTTTACTTTTTAATTAGGTGAAAACTTGTGGGAACTCTCTCACCAGAGTTGTGTCAATGTTACCTCCAAATAAAACTGTTCTTTGAGGAATCTACCTGCCTCATAGTTCTGTTTGCTATGGGTGTATTACTTCAGAGGCTGACACCTGTTGTAAGAGAACCCACCCAAGTATATCCGCTGCCCACATGATCTTTTTACCTAATATCAGAGGATTCGCTGTCTACATCTGACAGATCCAGCATGTCTTCTGAACTTCCATCTTCATCTGAAAAGGATCTTCGAATCTTCGGCTGTAGCATGTCCTGAGTGATTTTGTTCCGAGCATCCATACTTTTAAGGTCTTCTTCACTACGACACTTATCTAGAAAGTAAAAAAACAAATAAACTTCTGTTATGGTCGAAATGCGGATCATAGAATTATTATTTATTAATTTATTATTATTATTTATTAAATTTGTATGCCACCCCTCTCCGCAGACTCGGGGCGGCTCACAGCAGCAATAGAAAACAATATACAATACAAATCTAATATTACAAAGTTAAAAACACATAATTTAAAGAACATGCATACAACATGCCATACATAAACTATATAGGCCTGGGGAAGATGTCTCAGTTTCCCCATGCCTGACGGCAGAGGTGGGTCTTAAGAAGTTTACGAAAAGCAAGGAGGGTGGGGGCAATCCTAATCTCTGGGGAGAGCTGGTTCCAGTGGGTCGGGGCCGCCACAGAGAAGGCTCTTTCCCTGGGTCCCGCCAGACGACATTGTTTAGTCGACGGGACCCGGGGAAGGCCGACTATGTGGGACCTGACTGGTTGCTGGGATTTGTGCGGCAGAAGGCAGTCCCGGAGATATTCTGGTCCGATGCCATGAAGGGCTTTAAAGGTCATAACCAACACTTTGAATTGTGACCGGAAACTGATCGGCAACCAATGCAGACTGCGGAGTGTTGGTGTAACATGGGCATACCTGGGGAAGCTCATGATTGCTCTCGAAGCTGCATTCTGCACGATCTGAAGTTTCCGAACACTTTTCAAAGGTAGCCCCATGTAAAGAGCATTACAGTAGTCGAATCTCGAGGTGATGAGGGCATGAGTGACTGTGAGCAGTGAGTCCCGGTCCAGATAGGGCTGCAACTGGTGCACCAGGCAAACATCCCCCTCGCCACAGCTGAAAGATGGTTCTCTAATGTGAGCTGTGGATCGAGGAGGACGCCCAAGTTGCGGACCCTCTCTGAGAGGGTCAATAATTCCCCCCACAGGGTTATGGACGGGAGGCAGAACCCACAGCCACTCCGTCTTATCCGGGTTTGTTGCTTAGTTCCAAAGGTGTTTTTTTCAAAAGGACTTTTTGGTTTTTCCCTGAAGACATTTCGCTCCCCATCCAATAAGCTTCTTCAGTTTCTAACTGAATGGTGAAGAATGGAAGGATTTATATTCCTTGCAGCCATCTGGTTGTTAGCCCTGTTTCTGAGAGTTGTTGCAGCCATTTAATGGATTATCTGTACCTGAATAGTGCAAATGGGTGTGGAAAATTCTTGGAATTGCTGATAGGACTGTGTTGTAAATGCAGAAGGCTCCACACCCATTTGCACTTCTCAGGGGACCTTGAAGACATAAATACCCCCTTTCCAAGTGTCCTCAACGATTCTCCCCAAGAATGCAAATGACCAACTGTATTAATCCTTCCATTCCCCAGCACTTCCTCGGGATTCGAATAATGTTTGAAAAGATACCCCCAAACCCGATTCATGGCTGGTCCTCACAAACTCAAACTCAACCCAGACAAGACGGAGTGGCTGTGGGTCTTGCCTCCCAAGGACAATTCCATCTGTCCGTCCATCACCCTGGGGGGAGAATCATTGACCCCCTCAGAGAGGGTTCGCAACTTGGGCGTCCTCCTCGATCCACAGCTCACATTAGAGAAACATCTTTCAGCTGTGGCGAGGGGGGCGTTCGCCCAGGTTCGCCTGGTGCATCAGTTGCGGCCCTATTTGGACAGGGACTCACTGCTCACAGTCACTCATGCCCTCATCACCTCGAGGCTCGACTACTGTAACGCTCTCTACATGGGGCTGCCTTTGAAAAGTGTTCGGAAACTTCAGATCGTGCAGAATGCAGCTGCGAGAGCAGTCATGGGCTTCCCCAAATATGCCCATGTCACACCAACACTCAGCAGTCTGCATTGGTTGCCGACCAGTTTCCGGTCACAATTCAAAGTGTTGGTTATGACCTATAAAGCCCTTCATGGCACCGGACCAGATTATCTCAGGGACCACCTTCTGCCGCACGAAACCCAGCGGCCAGTTAGGTCCCACAGAGTGGGTCGTCTCCGGGTCCCGTCAACTAAACAATGCCAGTTGGGACCCAGGGGAAGAGCCTTCTCTGTGGCGGCCCCGGCCCTCTGGAACCAACTCCCCCCAGAGATTAGAATTGCCCCCACCCTCCTTGCCTTTCGTAAGCTACTTAAAACCCACCTCTGCCGCCAGGCATGGGGGAATTAAGACTTCTTCTCCCCCTAGGCCGTTACAACTGTATGCATGGTATGTTTGTATGTATATTTGGTTTTATATATTGAGGGGTTTTAATTTGCTTTTAGTATTGGATTTTATTGTATATTGTTCATGATTGTTGTTAGTCGCCCCGAGTTTTCGGAGAGGGGCGGCATATAAATCCAATAAACTTAAACATACATATGACCACCGTAGTATCCTCATAGTCATGCGATCAAACTTTGAGTGGCAACCCACCTGGACTTAGGACAGTTGCAATGTTCTGGGGTCAGGAGGACATTTGGCCCTTTCCCAACGAAGTCAGTGGAGAAAGTCAGATTAACAAGTAGGGGTCTTAAATTTGGGTACAACTGCCTTTCTTAGCAACCAAAATTCTCTACCCAATTGTCATAGGTTCATCTACTGGAATTCTGGCAAATTGTTCCTACTTTCATCTTAACAAATCTTGTAAAAGAAAATTGAGATGTACACTGAGAAAAATCACTTTTAGTTCAAGAAGCTATCCATGGGTTAATGCAGACAGCCCTCGGTTTACAACAGCTCTTTTGGTCACCATTCAAAGTTACGACAACACTGAAAAAAGCGACTCACGACCATTTTTCACATTTATGACCTACGTCAACCGTCCCGAGGTCATTTAATCACATTTTGGGACCGACTGAGTAAAATCAATGGGGAAAAGCCAGATTCATTTAACGACAGTGTTACTAATTTAACAACTGCAGGGACTCACTAAACGGAAGCAAGAAGAGTCGTGAAACGGGGCAAAACTAACTTAACAAATTTCTCACTTAGCAACGTAAATTTTAGGGAGGGGGCTCATTTGTGGTTGTAAGTCAAGGACTACCTAAAGTCCATTCCCAAAGTATTGCCAATTTTCCTTTTTTTTCTCAACTGTCTCAGAGTAGATTGGATTAGTATTAAAGTTGGAAGGGACATTATAGGTCAGTGGTGGCGAACCTATGGCACAGGTGCCACAGCTGGTACGTGGAGCCATATCTGTTGGCACATGAGCCGTTGCCCTAGCTCAACTCCAACAAACATGTGTGTGCCGGTCAGCTGATTTTTGGCTTGCGCAGAGGCTCTTGGGGGGCGTTTTTGGCTCCCAGAGAGCCTCAGGGGGGATCAGGGAGGGTGTTTTTACTCTGCCCCGGCTCCAGGGAAGCCTTTGGAACCTGGGAGTGCGAAACGTGAGCCTACTGGGCACAGCAGCAGTTGGGAAACAGGCCATTTCTGGCCTCCAGAAGGCCTCGGGGGGAGGGGGGAAGCAGTTTTTGCCCTCCCCAAGCATTGAATTGCCCTCCCCAAGCCCCCACCCTTCTTGCCTTTCGTAAGCTCCTTAAAACCCACCTCTGTCGTCAGGCATGGGGGAATTAAGATATTCTTTCCCCCTTGGCTTCCACAATTTATGTATGGTACGTTTGTATGTATGATTGGTTTTAAAATAAGGGTTTTTAGCTACTTTAGTATTGGATTGTCGCATGTTGTTTTTACCACTGTTGTTAGCCGCCCCGAGTCTACGGAGAGGGGCGGCATACAAATCCAATAAAATGAAATGAAATGAAATAAAATGAATTATGGGTGTAGGCACTTGTGCATGCGTGATAGTGCGCGCACACGCTCTTTTGACACCTGAGAAAAAAAGGTTCGCCATCACTGTTATAGGTCATCTAGTCCAACCCCCTCCTGCCCCCCCCCCCCAAAAAATACAAATCAAGAGTACAAATCATTGGGTTTGTTGTTGGTCTGTACATCACCCTACATCATCCGGACAATGTTGACTTGGGAAAAAACAGCACAAGTATTTTTAATGACAAGAACGCTTGTACAGATCCCATGTTCCTCACGTGCCTGGGTGTTGGATGAGATAGGCTTCGACCAAGTTGTTCAAAATGTGATTTTTACAGATCCGTTCCACGGGACAGCGGCATGTTGGACAGAGAGGTGATCGCTCCATCCACCCTGAGTAGCAAGCGGCGCAGAAAGTGTGCATACAGGGCTGCAAACTAAAGACAGGAAAAGGAGGAGGGAGATGGATTATCTATGTATCTATGTATCTATCTATGTATCTATCTATGTATCTATCTATGTATCTATCTATGTATCTATCTATGTATGTATCTATGTACAGTGGTACCTCGGTACTCGAACGCTTCCTTTCTCGTACATTTCGGATACCGAACAAAATTTTCGGCAAAAATTTGCTTCGGTATCTGAACAAAAATTCAGATACCGAACAGCCACAGAAAATTTTGTTTATTATCCGAAATGCTACAAGATCTGAGGGGACGGGGTGAGACGGAATGGGAGTCGGAATCCGACACGCCCATCCTGGCCGCCCACTAAACAGCCACCCATGTCTCTAGTCTAAACGCTCCAAGCTGTAGGAAGGGACCTGAGGCGGCGTCAGACCCAACTTTTTTTTTTTTGCTCTCTTCCCCCGGCCGCGCTGCTCTCCGTTTCTGTTCCGAACTCGGCTTCTAGTCCGCCATGAGGCTGTGGCGCGCGCCCCGTCCTAAGTCTGGACGGGCCATGGTGCCTCGAGCCCCTCATGGAGTACCTCACCACCTTCACGGGCAAGAGTGGCCGCCTGCTGAGGGGCACCGCCAACCGTCTCTGGGGCGCCGTCCCCGGTGTGGGGAGCCTCCGCCAAGTCCACTTCCAGGATCCCCAACACGACGGGGTTCCCTCGCCGTCCGCTTGGCAAGATAACTTGGTCCCAGTTGGGCCGGCGGGTTTCGGGAGGGAGGGAGTAGAATGGTTTCCTTTGTAGCTGGTCAGTCAGAGAGAAACAAAACGTCTGTCCCTCGGTCCCCCCAGAATGCGCGACCAAATCGGTTCTCGACCACACTTCTGGAACGAATTGTGGTCAAGAACCGAGGTACCACTGTATCTATCTATCTATCTATCTATCTATCTATCTATCTATCTATCTATCTATCTATCTATCTATCTATCTATCTATCTATCTACCTACCTACCTACCTACCTACCCACCCACTCAATCCTTCTCAATGCTGCTTGAGTTGAACCAACATTTGGCTCTTGGGCTTCAAGACAAAATAGAGGCAGCAAGGCAACCTTGTCTATTCTCAATCCTATTCAAAGGCTAGAAAAGTGATGTATGACCAAGCTTCTCAACTGTGCTCCTGACAAAGGCTACTTTTCTTTGAAGTCCTACTGCAGAGAAAATGAGCTAGTTCAACCCTTTCCCTCCATCCAACCTTCTTCACTTTATTTTTCCCACCAGACATCCTCTCTCCAGCTCATCTGGACTCTTCCATTCTCTCTTAGTCAACTTATGATCACTGTCCATCCATACCTGACGCAGTCGTGAAGCAGTTCCTGGCAGATGATACAGGTCAGGCTATCTCCCATTTTGTCAGATTTCATGGTCGCTGATTTGGCAACTCCAGGGTCAGGTCCCATTGCATGTTCCTCTGGGGTGACCACCTGAAGGGCAGAGCTGGCTTCACCATCTGCAAGAGAGGTTCTTATGTCACATTGGGGAAGGCATGTGGAGGAAAAGATAGCATGGAACCCAACACATTGTTGCTCAACAATCAAGAGGTTGAGTGTTGGCCACAGAAATGAAGGCAGCTCTTTAATGTTCACGACCACGGATTAATCTGTGGAATATCTTGTCTTCCAGACATGTGTGTACTGGTCACTGGAGATTGTCCAAAATAGACTGGACAACCATTTGTCTGAGATCGTGTAAGGTCTACTGCATTGAGAAGGAGGTTGGGCTGGAAGATCTCCAAGTTCCCTATGATTCTATGTTCCATATTCTAAGGGCTGTTGTGTTGCCAGTGGTGCTGGCGGCAGATTCCGACGATGAGAAGGTTGGGGAGGAACCTGGGCCCCAATTCTGGAGTCTGGGGAAGGCTCTGCATTGGACACAGAGATAGAGCCAGGGCTGTCCAAGATTTTCCAGCGCCCATGGAAGCTGAGATAATTGGGAGGAAGAACAGCTGGGGCCTGTTCCAGATGCACATATGCACAGAGCATTTAGGAGAGGAGAACAACCAGGGACAAGAAGCCAACTTGGGAAGAAAGGCATAAGTGAATGCTGAATTCCCCTGGCTGGGGAATGAATTGGATGCCCAGGGGGAAAGCATTTTGAAATTCCCTGGTATTTCCCTGTAACTTGCGATCTACTTAAGTCAATGTTTCCCAACCTTGGCAACTTGAAGATATCCAAATATCTTCAAGTTGCCAAGGTTGGGAAACACTGACTTAAGGCACAATCGTAGATGACATCATACCAAACGGCTAAGCCATGGAGACATATCGGCAGCTGAGGAAGCAAGTTGTTGCCACAGTTATGCTCATTTTTGCTTGACTCTGCCAGGCAGCGTGATCCGGGATTTTTTTACATGATTTTTCCCTGATTTTTAAACATTTTAATACAGTTTGGGTTTTCCCCCTGATTTATTCAGGTTTTTTTTTCACAACTTCCCTGATATTTCCCGAGCTGCCAATTTCTCTGATAATTCCCTAATTTCCCTGTTTTCCAGGTTTGCTGGACACCCTGATAAATAGAAGAAAAAGGGAGTGGGGTTTGTAGGAGACATCTGTTTCACGGACTGCTTGCCAGAACTTAAGTTGCAGCTTTGTGGCTGGAAGCTGGCAATTATCTCAATGAACTGATAAGGTCTTGTTACTACAGTTAACTCTTTGAAGGACTATTGCCTGGACTTTTCGGTGTGTGAATGCCATTAATTCACAGGAGATAAATAAAGAGGGTTTTTTCCAGGACAAAGAGTCTGTTTCTTGTTGTGCTAAGGCTTGGTCTAAGAACATTGTGATCTTAACTACCTGCATAAGTGCCTTTGTGCCTACCATTCCTGTCCTAATGTCTTTTTATCTTTTTTATCTTTATTTTATACTTATGTTAAACATACTACAATACAATACTATATTTGTATGACAAATAAAAAAATAAAAAGTAGGTATCAAAAGGTTGATTGAATATAGAATACTTTATAATACTTTATAACAGTTTCTTAATTTTGGTAGTTATTTTTATTTATTCATTTAGTAGTAGTAGAGTCATGAATTTTGATAAAATTTATAAATCTATGAAATATATTAAGGTGACTTAAGTAGGTTTGATTAACATTACTAAGGTTTATTCAATTCGGTTTAGTTTGTTAATTGGGGTTCATAGATTTGAAAATCAAAAGCATTTGTTTTTATTGCTTAGCTTTAATTTACCAAGAGGGATGAAATATAATAATGGCATAATGATAAGTAATGAATTTAAATATTTGTTTTTGTTGGTTTTTTAAACTGATAAAGTGTAAGTACAGTGTTCCCTCGATTTCCGCGGGGATGCGTTCCGAGACCGCCCGCAAAAGTCGAATTTCCGCAAAGTAGAGATGCGGAAGTAAATACACCATTTTTGGCTATGGACAGTATCACAAGCCATCCCTTAACACTTTAAACCCCTAAATTACCATTTCCCATTCCCTTAACAACCATTTACTCACCATTATTACTGGTACTCACCCTTGAATAAGACGCTTAGTGATCCTGATATTTATAAACATAATTATTTATTAACAATTATTTTTTTTGTTATTTATTTGCAAAAATTATTAGTTTGGCGATGACATATGATGTCATCGGGTGGGGAAAAACCGTGGTATAGGAAAAAAACGTGAAGTTTTTTTTAATTTATATTGTTTGAAAAACCGTGGCATAGGCTATTCGCGAAGTTTGAACCCGCGAAAATCGAGGGAACACTGTATACAATTTTTACACTGATCAAATTAGGTATAAGGGTTTTTAGTCCATTTTGAGATTTGTACTAAGAGGGAAGAAGGCACTACGGTTTTGATATTAAGATTACAAGATGTTAAAGATATTGATTTTATCAATAGTGATGGACTTAATTAGAGATTAATGGAGATTTATCTGGGTGACAAAATTAGAAAGAATGGAATAAGGGTGTGTGCGATGATAACTGAAATTAAATAGATGGGATTTAAGAATGTATAATTTGATTATATAAGATTTACTAATCCAAAACTATTTTATTGTAACAAAATAGAGGGTACTGTATATTGTTTTTTGTATGTTATGATGTGGAGGAAATTTTTTAAAAAAATTACTCCTGGGGGGAAAAAAGTAGGTATCAAATCTCTCCCTGCAGAACAGGGAGTCCATGGAGAGGGGCGGCATACAAATCCAATAAATAAATAAATATACCATATACCAACCTCTTCGGGTTTTCTTCCTAACGGGGAAGGGCAAATCTTCTTCTTCACTTCCTGAAACCTGGAACGTGGCTGTTTTCTCTGCGTCCCTCAAAGCACCAGAAGTTTTTGAATTTACAACAGGCGGCCTGAGTTGAAACAATGTCTGCGCTGTGGGTGCTACCAATCTGATCAAAGCGGGTGCAACAATTAAGGTGCGAGGTTGGGGTCCTGCAATCATGGAAAGAATGGTGATCACAAGTGAAGGATCTTTGGACGCAACCAAATGAAACTCTGGAGCAGGGGGGCACCAAGCTTGGCCACCTTAAGGTATGTGGACTTCCAACTCCCAGGATTCCCCAGTCAGCACAGCTGGCTCAGGAATTCTGGGAGTTGAAGTCTACAAGCCTTAAAGCTCTCAGGTTTGGAGACATAGAAACATAGAAGACTGACGGCAGAAAAAGACCTCATGGTCCATCTCGTCTGCCCTTATACTATTTAGAATAGAATAGAATAGAATTTTTATTGGCCAAGTGTGATTGGACACACAAGGAATTTGTCTTGGTGCATATGCTCTCAGCGTACATAAAATAAAATATACATTTGTCAAGAATCATGTGATACAACACTTAATGATTGTCATAGGGGTCAAATAAGCAATGAAGAAGCAAAAGTCTTCGGAGAGGGGCGGCATACAAATCTAAGTAATAAATAAATAATAAATAAAATATTAATAAAAATCTTAGGATATAAGCAATAAGTTACAGTCATACAGTCAACATGGGAGGAAATGGGTGATAGGAATGATGAGAAGAACTAGTAGAATAGAAGTGCAGATTTAGTAGAAAGTCTGACAGTGTTGAGGGAATTATTTGTTTAGTAGAGTGATGGCGTTCGGAAAAAAACTGTTCTTGTGTCTAGTTGTCTTGATGTGCAGTGCTCTATAGCGATGTTTTGAGGGTAGGAGTTGAAACAATTTGTGATAAAATATTTCCTGTATTTTATCTTAGGGTGGATCTATGTTTATCCCAGGCATGTTTAAATTCAGTCACTGTGGATTTACCAACCACGTCTGCTGGAAGTTTGTTCCAAGGATCTACTACTCTTTCACTAAAATGATATTTTCTCATGTTGCTTTTGATCTTTCCCCCAACTAACTTCAGATTGTGTCCCCTTGTTCTTGCGTTCACTTTCCTATTAAAAACACTTCCCTCCTGGATCTCATTTAACCCTTTAACATATTTAAATGTTTTGATCATGTCCCCCCCCTTTTCCTTCTGTCCTCCAAACTATACAGATTGAGTTCATTAAGTCTTCCCTGCTCTGAAGGAACAATTCTCTACTTCTTGAGCCAATCCAAAAGGTGATTTTTCAGGGGGCAACTGGACTTTGTTTTTTTCGTTGAAGACGTTTCGCTTCTCATTGAAGAAACTCCTTCAGCTCTTGGGGAATTGAAGGATGAAACCCCCCCCCCCCCTTGGAATGGTGTGGGAGAAGGAATGGATTTCCAGAGAGAGAGAAAAATTTCTAACTACAGGAACTAATAGCGCTGCTCATCTGACCTTGAGGACACAAATAAATCTTCTGCTTCAAATGATCCTCTAAACCAGTGGTTCTCAACCTTCCTGTTGTGATTTGCTCTGGCCCAGCTCCTGCCCCAAGGACTGTGGATGTGGGGGAGACATCCACATGCTGCAGGGCCTGTTTTGCCCCCCCCGGTGGAATCTGCTGATGAAGGCTCCTCTGACCAAGACATGAGTGACAGGGAGGAGGAGAGTGGGGCAGACAGCTCAGAAGGAGATCAATTATCTAGGTCCTCCTTGGATTCAGAACAAGAGTTAATGATACAGCCACGCATGCGGAGAGCGATGCATAGGCAGCAACAACTGAGAGATTATTATCAAAGAAAACGAGGCCACCTGTGGTTGGGTGGGGCTGTGGTCATTAGTGAGGCTGCTATAAATAGCAGCCTGTGGGTTTGGCCATTGTGGAGGATTATCTGATCTTTGTGTTTCGTGACTGCTTTGCTGACTTTGACCTTTTGTGTGCTGATTTTTCCCCGCTTGGAAATTAAACCAGAGCAAAGTGTGTTTCACTTTGTGAAAGAAGGAGGACTGTAAATTGCCTCACAGCTGCAAGCTAAGTATCACAGAACTGATAAGGGACTTGTACAAATTACCAGTTTGTTTGGAGACCAATGCTCTTTGCTATACCAAAAGAGGGCTTGGTTTAAGTGAATTTTCATTATAAAGACCATTGTTTTGAATTTTCAAACGTGTGTGTGTCTGAAATTTGTACCTGTGAATTTTTGGGAGGAGTCTACCAGAGAGCCCGACAGAACACTTCCTAATGCCACAACCCCTTAATACAGTTCTTCATGTTGTGGTGACCCCTAACCATAAGCCAGAGCTGAAGAAGCTTCTTCGATGAAAAGTGAAACGTCTTCAAAGAAAAAACAAAGTCCAGTTGCCCCCTGAAAAAGCCCCTTTCGGATTGGCTCAGGAAGTAGAGAATTGTTCCTTCAGAGTAGGTTGTCTCCAAACTTGAAAGCTTTAAGGCTTGTAGACTTCAATTCCCAGAATTATCCCAACAGAGCTTTAATCTGATTGGCAGGAAGATCAGAGGGACACCCCATTGTAAACGCCTGATTGGTTGGATTGTAAAAAAATATGTTCCAAGGCACTAGAACAGAAGCTTTAGTTCCTGACACCATGGGAAATTTGACTTTCCCCAGGGTCTTAGGTGAACCCTGTGAAATGACTGTTCGACCTCCAAAGGGGTCCCACCAGCTGTCTGGTCACTGTACTGAGAGATGAAGAAGCTCATGCCCATGTTACACCAACACTCAACAGTCTGCATTGGTTGCCAATCAGTTTCCAGTCACAATTCAAAGTGTTGGTTATGACCTATAAAGCCCTTCATGGCATCGGACCAGAATATCTCTGGGACCGCCTTCTGCCGATTAGGTCCCACAGAGTTGGCCTTCTCCGGGTCCCGTCAACTAAACAATGTCGGTTGGCGGGCCCCAGAGGAAGAGCCTTCTTTGTGGCGGCCCCGACTCTCTGGAACCAGCTCCCCCCAGAGATTAGAACTGCCCCTACCCTCCTTGCCTTTCGTAAACTTCTCAAAACCCACCTTTGTTGTCAGGCATGGGGGAACTTAGATATTTCCCCCGGGCCTATATAATTTATGTATGGTATATTTGTATGTATGTCTTTTTAATAATGGGGTTTTTAAATATTTTAAATTGTAAATTATTAGATTTGTCATGAACTGTTTTATTCTATTGTGAGCCGCCCCGAGTCTACGGAGAGGGGCGGCATACAAATCTAATAAGTAAGTAAGTAAGTAAGTAAGTAAGTAAGTAAGTAAGTAAGTAAGTAAGTAAGTAAGTAAATAAATAAATAAATCTTCACAAAGAAAAACAAAGAGCGGTCCAGATGCCTTTTGAAAAAGCACCTTTGGGACAACCATGACCTGGATGATTGAGAATTTCTACAGACTTTTAGCTATACAATTTGGGAGGAGCGTCCCTGGAATGATGGGAGAGTAGGAATGGATTTCCAGAGGGGGAAAAAAATTGCAGACTACAGGAAGCATTTGCACCGCTCAGGTGACTCTGGGGACACAGATAAACCTCCAAGTGGCCTCAACGACCTCTAAAAGGACGCAAATGACCAGTTGCCTGCAAGGAGTATCAATCCTTCCATTCCCCACCGTCCAGTCAGAGCTGGAGAAGCTTCTGGGATGAGAAGCGAAACGCCTTCAAAAGAAAAACCAACACAGCCCAGTTGCCTCCTGAAAAAAGCACCTTTGGTGCAACTGTGACGTGGATGGCTGAGAATCTTTCCGAGCCAACCTTTGCCTATCCACCCACTTCCAGCAATACAATGGTACCTTTACTTAATTCGTTCTGTGACCGGGTTCTTAAGTAAAAAAATTGGTAACAAGCAATTTTCCCCATAGGAATCAATGTAAAAGGAAATAATGTGTGCGATTGGGGAAACCACAGGGAGGGTGGAGACCCTGTTTCCTCCCAGGAGATTCCTAGAGAGGCCCCACGGAGACTTCTCCCCACCTTTTCCGGCCCTGTTTCCTCCCAGGATATTCCTAGAGAGACCCCACCGAGCCTTCTCCCCACCTTTTCTGGACCGGTTTCCTCCCAGGAGATTCCTAGAGAGGCCCCACGGAGACTTCTCCCCACCTTCTCCGGCCCTGTTTCCTCCCAGGAGATACCTAGAGAGGCCCCACGGAGACTTCTCCCCACCTTTTCCGGCCCCGTTTCTTCCCAGGAGATTCCTAGAGAGGCCCCACGGAGACTTCTCCCCACCTTTTCCGGCCCCGTTTCCTCCCAGGAGATTCCTAGAGAGACCCCACCGAGGCTTCTCCCCACCTTTTCGGCCCTGTTTCCTCCCAGGAGATTCCTAGAGAGACCCCACGGAGGCTTCTTCCCACCTTTTCCGGTCCCGTTTCCTCCCAGGAGATTCCTAGAGAGACCCCACCGAGGCTTCTCCCCACCTTTTCCGGCCCTGTTTCCTCCCAGGAGATACCTAGAGAGGCCCCACGGAGACTTCTCCCCACCTTTTCCGGCCCCGTTTCTTCCCAGGAGATTCCTAGAGAGGCCCCACGGAGACTTCTCCCCACCTTTTCCGGCCCCGTTTCCTCCCAGGAGATTCCTAGAGAGACCCCACCGAGGCTTCTCCCCACCTTTTCCGGCCCTGTTTCCTCCCAGGAGATTCCTAGAGAGGCCCCACGGAGGCTTCTTCCCATCTTTTCCGGCCCTGTTTCCTCCCAGGAGATTCCTAGAGAGGCCCCACGGAGGCTTCTCCCCATATTTCCTGGCCCTGTTTCCTTCCAAGGAGATTCCTAGAGAGACCCCACCGAGGCTTCTCCCCACCTTTTCTGGCCCTGTTTCCTCTCAGAAAATTCCTAGAGAGGCCCCACGGAGGCTTCTTCCCATCTTTTCCGGCCCTGTTTCCTCCCAGGAGATTCCTAGAGAGGCCCCACGGAGGCTTCTCCCCATATTTCCTGGCCCTGTTTCCTTCCAAGGAGATTCCTAGAGAGGCCCCACGGAGACTTCTCCCCACCTTTTCCGGCCCCGTTTCTTCCCAGGAGATTCCTAGGGAGGCCCCACGGAGGCTTCTCCCCATCTTTCCCGGCCCTGTTTCCTCCCAGGAGATTCCTAAAGAGGCCCCACGGAGACTTCTCCCCACCTTTTCCGGCCCCGTTTCTTCCCAGGAGATTCCTAGAGAGGCCCCACGGAGACTTCTCCCCACCTTTTCCGGCCCTGTTTCCTCCCAGGAGATTCCTAGAGAGGCCCCACGGAGGCTTCTCCCCATATTTCCTGGCCCTGTTTCCTTCCAAGGAGATTCCTAGAGAGGCCCCACGGAGACTTCTCCCCACCTTTTCCGGCCCCGTTTCCTCCCAGGAGATTCCTAGAGAGACCCCACCGAGGCTTCTCCCCACCTTTTCTGGCCCTGTTTCCTCTCAGAAGATTCCTAGAGAGGCCCCACGGAGGCTTCTTCCCATCTTTTCCGGCCCTGTTTCCTCCCAGGAGATTCCTAGAGAGGCCCCACGGAGGCTTCTCCCCATATTTCCTGGCCCTGTTTCCTTCCAAGGAGATTCCTAGAGAGGCCCCACGGAGACTTCTCCCCACCTTTTCCGGCCCCGTTTCTTCCCAGGAGATTCCTAGGGAGGCCCCACGGAGGCTTCTCCCCATCTTTCCCGGCCCTGTTTCCTCCCAGGAGATTCCTAAAGAGGCCCCACGGAGACTTCTCCCCACCTTTTCCGGCCCCGTTTCTTCCCAGGAGATTCCTAGAGAGGCCCCACGGAGACTTCTCCCCACCTTTTCCGGCCCCGTTTCCTCCCAGGAGATTCCTAGAGAGGTCCCACGGAGGCTTCTCCCCACCTTTTCCGGCCCTGTTTCCTCCCAGGAGATTCCTAGAGAGGCCCCATGGAGGCTTCTCCCCACCTTTCCCGGTTACAGTTTCAGAGGCTTGGGTTTGTAAGTGGAAAATTATTCTTGAGAAGAGGCAAAAAAATCTTGAACACCCAGTTCTTATCTAGAAAAGTTCGTAAGTAGAGGCTTTCCTAGGGAGAGGTACCACTTGTACTATGGTCACCCTTCAATCTTGGGCCAAAGAGATTCTACCTTTGCCGACTACTGAAGAGTTCGCCTTCTCAGTGGATGTGGACACGGCGGGAGAGGTAGGAACGATTTCAAAGAGGTTTGACGTCGAAGTGGATGGCTGCGGGTCTTCGTAGCTTGTCCGAGGAGCTGACACTGTTGAGATCCTAACATGGCGTCCTGCGGTGCTTGAGGTATCTTTGGTCGTGTGGCATGCACACTCAAGCTGGGCTTCTGGAGATGGAGAAAGAGGGAGAGTGTGACCTCAACGAGGCCAGGAGAGCTGCAAAGAGCTGAAATGTCTCCTGGGTAGGTCCGTGGCTCGATTCTCCCACGCGGCTTTACTCACCTCCTGGATCGTTGGCTCCATCCTTTTTGGGGTGCAAATATTCGTACAGGAACGCAATGTCTGAAAGGGAAGAAGATGGTTTGAGCTCAACGCAGCAAAGCAAGGCGGACCTCCTTATAGGTCGTGGCTGCTACATCCCTGGAGGTTTTTAAAGGAGACTGGACAACCGTTTTGTCTGAAATGGTATAGGGATGTGATGGTGACGCTATGGCACGCATGCCACAGGTGTTTTTTCGCACTTCTGAGGGTTCAGGGAAGCTTCCGCGAGAGCCATTGTGGGGCTTCCAAGATTCGCCCACATTTCCACAACACTCCGTGGCTTGCATTGGCTGCCGATCAGTTTCCGGTCACAATTCAAAGTGTTGGTTATGACCTTTAAAGCCCTACATGGCATTGGACCAGAGAACCTCCGGAACCGCCTGCTACCGCACGAATCCCAGCGACCGATAAGGTCCCACAGAGTTGGCCTTCTCCGGGTCCTGTCGACTAAACAATGTCGTTTGGCGGGCCCCAGGGGAAGAGCCTTCTCTGCGGCGGCCCCGGCCCTCGGGAATCAACTCCCCCCGGAGATTAGAATTGCCCCCACCCTCCCTGTCTTTCGTAAACTACTCAAGACTCACTTAGACCGCCAGGCATGGGGGAGTTGAGACACCTTTCCCCCAGGCTCTTTTTATGTTTGGTATGAATGTGTTGTTTGGTTTTTAAAATAATGATAGGGTTTTATATGTTTTTTAATATTAGATTTGTTCTACTATAATATTGTTTTTATTATTGTTGTGAGCCGCCCCGAGTCTTCGGAGAGGGGCGGCATACAAATCTAATAAATAATAATAATAATAATAATAATAATAATAATAATAATAATAGTGTGTGGGAGGGGAATTGTGCACATGAACATAGGCAGTGCAGGGTGTGTGAATGCAGGGGAGGGGGAAGGGAACGCTAGCACACCCACACCCACCCTTTTGGAACACGAACAAATAGAGATGCGCCATCACTGGTATAGGGTCTCCTGCCTGAGCAGAAGGGTGGACTAGATCAGTGTTTCCCAACCATGGCAACTTGAAGATATCTGGACTTCAACTCCTAGAATTCTCCAGCCAGCAAATGCTGGCTGGGGAATTCTGGGAGTTGAAGTCCAGATATCTTCAAGTTGCCAAGGTTGGGAAACACTGGACTAGATGGCCTCAAGACTACTCAAGACTCACTTATGCCACCAGGCATGGGGGAGTTAAGATATTCCTTCCCCCTAGGCCATTACAAGTTATGCATGGTATGTCTGTGTGTATGTCTGGTTTTATAATAAGGGTTTTTAGTTGTTTTATTAATTGGATTGTTACATGCTGTTTTTATCATTGTTGTTAGCCGCCCCGAGTCTACGGAGAGGGGCGGCATACAAATCGAATAAATAAATAAATAAAATAAAATAAATAAAGGTGCCTTCCAACTCTGTTATTCCGGTTTAAACTCTTACCAAGCAAGGAGCAAATGAATAAGTATCACCATCCCATTAAGCCCAATAAGACCTTCATCGGAGCACCCCAAACCTATACAGATCCCGTGACCAGCAGTGATGATAATCATGTTGAATGGTAACCAAGAATTTGGTTAACTGTCAAGACTTTGTGGATCAACAGTCAAAGCAAGGGCATTTGCATTTATCTATCTATCTATCTATCTATCTATCTATCTATCTATCTATCTATCTATCTATCTATCTATCTTTCTATCTATCTATCTATCTATCTATCTATCTATCTATCTATCTATCTATCTATCTATCTATCTATCTATCTATCTATTTATTGGATTGGATTTGATTTGATTTGTATGCCGCCCCTTTCCGTGGACTCGGGGCGGCTCACAACACAATAAAACAATTCATAACAAATCTAATAATATACAATTTAAAATTTTAAAATAGTTTAAAAACCCCATTTTTAAGCAGACATACCTACAAACATACCATACATAAATTATATAGGTCCGGGGGAGATATCTCAATTCCCCCATGCCTGACGACAAAGGTGGGTTTTGAGGAGTTTACGAAAGGCAAGGAGGGTAGGGGCAGTTCTAATTTAGACTTACATACTGCGTCACATGCCTCACAGCCCTCTCTATGTGGTTTACAGACAGTCATCATCTTGCCCCCAACAATCTGGGTCCTCATTTTACCGACCTTGGAAGGATGGAAGGCTGAGTCGACCTTGAGCCTGCTGAGATTCAGTCTGCCAAACTGCTGACAGCTGGTGATCAGCAGAAGTAGATTGCAGTACTGCGGTCTTACCACTGCACCAACAAGGCTGTTGTGGTTTGGGCAGATCAATTGGTTGTTGTCAGAGGTGCGCTGCTAAGGTGGAACAGTGTGCTTGCCCCCGTGCGCCCCTGAATGTCCATGCACGATTTTGCTACCTGCCCAGGTGCAGTGGCATAATTGTGCTGGACTCCGCTAGACTCAGAGCCACCTCTGGTTGTGGTGGTCCATCAGCGGCCTGTGGAGCTGGAAACAGAGTCGCCCAGCGAGGGGGCTGGGGGAGGACCATGGGTCAGGCCTAGAGATTGGAGAAGGCTTGGTATCGGAGGCAGAGATCCAGCCCGGGGCCATCTGGGAGTTTTGTGCTGACTCCTAAGCCTCCAGAGTCCGACATGAGCGAGGCAGAGAAAGAAGGTATGAACTTCTAGACGAACATCTGATTTATATGTTACTTATATATTCTGCTTCTATTTTCTTTTATATGTTATTTAAAAGAGACAAATTTATTTATTTATTATTATTATTATTTATTGGATTTATATGCCGCCCCTCTCCGCAGACTCGGGGCAGCTAACAACAATGATAAAAAACAACATGTAACAATCCAATTTAATAAAACAACTAAAAACCCCTATTATAAAAACCAAACATACACACAAACATACCATACATAATTTGTAATGGCCTAGGGGGAAGGAATATCCTAACTCCCCCATGCCTGGCGACAAAGGTGGGTCTTGAGTAATTTGCGTAATCTAATTTATTAGATTTGTATGCCGCCCCTCTCCGAAGACTCGGGGCGGCTAACAACAATAAAAAAGACAATGTGAACAAATCTAATATTAAAAATAATCTTAAAAACCCCAATTTAAAGAACCACTTATACATACAAGCATACCATGTATAAATTCTATAAGCCTAGGGGGAAGGGAAAATTTCAATTCCCCCATGCCTGACGACATGAAATTGAATTTTGATAATAACTGTAACTGGCTAAAGAAAATTTGCATAGTTTCAGAAGAATTTACAGACTGATCCTGTACTCGCCTATATTTTAATATGTACTTGTGATGTATTTTTTTTCTTTTTATATACGTTTTCTTTTCTTTCTTTCTGTGTATATTTATACGTGTAAATAAGAATTTATAATTTTTTTTTAAAAAAAGAAAAGAAAGCAGGGGAGCCTGCTCCCTATGTGGCATGCACAGAGCTGCCAGAAGGCAAGAACTGTTATGGAGGGAAAGGGCTACTCGGGAGTAAGGCTTGGAGATGACTGGCCCCTCCCGTAGGACATAAAAGAGGAGCAAGGGGATCTGGTCCTTGCAGGAAGGAACTTTGCTCAACTCATGTCATTTGAGTTCTGACTTTCTGTTTGGCCTTGCAAAGCTAATTGGCCTTTGGCAGCGTGGCCTTTGGCAGCGTGTCAAAAGAGATAAAGTTGCTGTGCCTACCTGCCTTCTTCCAGAAAGACTTCTTGTCTTACTTTGTCGGACTCATTAAATATTGTCTGGGACTTATTACGGCTGGGAACGAACATAATTGCCTTTCGTAAACTCCTTAAAACCCACCTCTGTCGTCAAGCGTGGGGGAACTGAAACATCTCCCCCTGCCTATGTAGAGGGGTTTTTTGTGTGTGTGTATGATATGACTGTATGTATGTTTTTTATATATTGGGGTTTCTGGTTTTTTTATACTTTTTAAATGTATTACAGTGATCCCTCAAGTTTCGCGATCTCGATCTTCGCGAAACGCTATATCGCGATTTTTCCACCCGATGACGTCACTCCCTTCCTTTCTCATCTTTCTTTCTCTCTCTCTTTCTCTATCTTGCTTCTTCCTCTCTCACACTCTCTTCCTCCCTCTCTCATCTCTTTCTTTCCTTCTCTCTCTTTCTCTATCTCTCCCCCTCTTGCTCTCGAGCGGCGGGCGGCACCCAGGGAAGGTTCCTTCGGCCGCCCAGCAGCTGATCTGCTCGGCAGCGCAGTAGCAGCGAGGAGCCGAAGATGGGGTTTCCCCCTTTGCGTGGGCAACGGGGAAACCCCATCTTCGGCTCCTCGCTGCTACTGCGCTGCCGAGCAGATCAGCTGCTGGGCGGCCGAAGGAACCTTCCCTGGGTCTTCAACTCCCAGAATTCCCCGCCGCCCACGCAAAGGGGAAACCCCGATCGTGCACCGAGCGGCGGGCAGGCGAGCGGCGGGCGGGCAGCGGACAAGCGGCGGGCGGACAAGCGGCGGGCAGCTCCTCAGCTGCTGGGCGGCGGAAGGAACCTTCCCTGGGTCTTCCCAGGTGCGGAAGTAAAAACACCATCTGCGCATGCGCGGCCATGGAAAAAGGGGCGCGCATGCGCAGATGGTGTTTTTACTTCCGCACCACTACATTGCGAAAAATCGAGTATCGCGAGGGGTCTTGGAACGTAACCCTCGCGATACTCAAGGGATCACTGTATTGTTATTTTAGATTCTAACTATTAGATTTGTCATTGTACAGTGGTACCTCGAGATACGAGTTTAATTCCTTCCGGACCTGGGCTCTTAAGTCGAGCAGCTCTTATCTCGAACAACTTTTCCCCATAGGAATTAATGTAAATAATTTTAATTGGTTCCAGCCCTCAAAAAACTCACAAAGTTAGTCTAAATTATGCAGAAAGACATGTTTTTAATGAAGAAATGTACATGTACATATAAATGAATAATGAAGTTTCTTTCACTTAACTTGTAAACTTTCTTAAACTTTTAAATTTACATAAGTTCAACTTCTCTGCCACCCAATCCTGTAGGACAGAGGTCCCCAACCCTTTTTGCACCAGGGACCGGCTTTAAGCGATCAAGAGAGGAATGGGTGAATGAATGGACGGAGGGTGGGAAGGAAGGAAGGAAAGAGGGAAGGGACAGGAACAGAGGAAGGAAGCAAGGAAACTTATGAAAGGGGAGAGTAAGAGAGGAATGAGTGAAGGGAGGGAGGGAGGGAAGAAGGTGGGAAGGAGAAAGAAAAGAAGAAATAGAGGAATGGAAGGTAAAAGAGAGAAAGAAAAAGAGCAAGAAAGAAAGAAAGAAAGAAAGAAAGGGGGAAGGGACAGGAACAGAGGAAGGAAGCAAGGAAACTTATGAAAGGGGAGAGTAAGAGAGGAATGAGTGAAGGGAGGGAGTGAAGAAGGTGGGAAGGAGAAAGAAAAGAAGAAATAGAGGAAGGGAAGGTAAAAGAGAGAAAGAAAAAGAGCAAGAAAGAAAGAAAGAAAGAAAGAAAGAAAGGGGGAAGGGACAGGAACAGAGGAAGGAAGCAAGGAAACTTATGAAAGGGGAGAGTAAGAGAGGAATGAGTGAAGGGAGGGAGGGAAGAAGGTGGGAAGGAGAAAGAAAAGAAGAAATAGAGGAAGGGAAGGTAAAAGAGAGAAAGAAAAAGAGCAAGAAAGAAAGAAAGAAAGAAAGGGGGAAGGGACAGGAACAGAGGAAGGAAGCAAGGAAACTTATGAAAGGGGAGAGTAAGAGAGGAATGAGTGAAGGGAGGGAGGGAGGGAAGAAGGTGGGAAGGAGAAAGAAAAGAAGAAATAGAGGAAGGGAAGGTAAAAGAGAGAAAGAAAAAGAGCAAGAAAGAAAGCTGCAAGCACCCCCCCGAGCCCCCCAGGCCGGCTGCAACCTTTTAAAACACGCGCGCCGCTTCGCAGCTGTCTCCTGAAGCCGAACGCGGAAGTTAGCGTTTGGCTTCAGGAGACAGCTCCTTGGCGCTTGTATCTCGAATTTGGGCTTGTAAGTAGAACAAAAATATCTCTCCCCTCCCAGCTCTTATCTCGAGTTGCTCTTAAGTAGAGCAGCTCTTATGTCGGGGTTCCACTGTATATTGTTTTTATCATTGCTGTGAGCCGCCCCGAGTCTACAGAGAGGGGTGGCATACAAATCTAATTAATAATAATAATAATAATAATAATAATAATAATAATAATTCACGGCCCTTAAAATAAAAGGGTTTTTTGGACGCTGTTTGTACTATATTTATTTATCAGGAAGCTTAGGTCAGAACATTGCTGCCCCGAGTCTGCGGAGAGGGGCGGCATACAAATTATTATATAAATTATAGAAATAATAATAAATTATTATTATTATTGATATTCCCCTAGACCCTTTGGGCTTCAATTCCCATTGACCACATTAAATTAAGAGGAATAAATCGGAGTCCAGAGGGCTCCCTCTTATCTACTTATCCTAGTCCCTGAGTAGGAGCTCTGCTATTCTGCTACTATCTCTTTCTGCACTACAAAAAGGGAAATAGAATTTCAGTTGGAGCCTGGAGCTCCCCCAACCTCTTCCCCCCAATGATCTCAAATCGGATACAGATTAACAGAGTTGAAAGGGACATTGAAAGTCATCTCTTCCAGTGTTTCCCAACCTTGGCAACTTGAAGATATATGGACTTCAACTCCCAGAATTCTGGGAATTGAAGTCCAAATATCTTTAAGTTGCCAAGGTTGGGAAACACTGATCTATTTATTTATTTATTTATTTTTATTTATTTATTTTGTCCAATACAAAATGAGGGTTTTAGTGGGTATATATCTATATACACATAGTAAAATACATGATGAAGGTTATAGAAGAGATACTCATAGTAAAATATATCTAAGAAATAATAGAAAAGAAGGTATAGTAATAATAGTAATGTATAGGAGATATAGGAGAGCAATAGGACAGGGGACGGAAGGCACTCTAGTGCACTTGTACTCGCCCCTTTCTGACCTCTTAGGAATCTGGATAGGTCAACCATAGATAATCTAAGGGTAAAAGTGTTGGGGGGTTTGGGGATGACACTATGGAGTCCGGTAATGAGTTCCACGCTTCAACAACTCGGTTACTGAAGTCGTATTTGTTACAGTCAAGTTTGGAGCGGTTAATATTAAGTTTAAATCTGTTGTGTGCTCTTGTGTTGTTGTGGTTGAAGCTGAAGTAGTCGCCGACAGGCAGGACGTTGCAGCATATGATCTTGTGGGCAATACTTAGACCTTGTTTTAGGTGTCTTAGTTCTAAACTTTCTAGGCCCAGGATTGAAAGTCTAGTCTTATAGGGTATTCTATTTTGAGTGGAGGAGTGAAGGGCTCTTCTGGTGAAGTATCTTTGGACTCATTTTCAAGAGTGTTTATGTCTGAGATGCGATATGGGTTCCAAACAGATGAGCTGTATTCGAGGATGGGTCCAGCCCCCTCCCCCTAGCAGACCCTAGATCATCAGAACTCCATGTTGAGTTATCCCTGGGTTGCTTAGTTGGAGCTGTTTGTTCAAGAAAAGTTAAAATACAAACACCAAAACATTTTTTTAAAGGAGGGGGGGGGGGTGGTTACACAGAGCAACCAAGGGAAGAAAAAGCTGCCTTAAAAATAAAAGACTAACACACCTACTTATAAACTCCTCTGTTGTAAAATACAACAGTGTTTCATTTGTCCACTCCTTGTGAAACAGGCCAAAAGGCTTTTATAACCAACACATCAATTTACAAATTTGTCACTCTCTCGTCTGTAGGGTTTTAAGTTGTCTTTGACAAACCTAATCACTTGTAAACTTTAGAACTACTGTACCGCAGTAGCTGCAGCCCAAAAGGTCAGGGATTTAACCTTTGAAAGAGGCTGCTCTGGCTCACCTGCCCCTTTCCCTTATTGCAGAGGGCTCCAACCTTGGCAATTTTAAGACATGTGGACTTCAACTCCCAGACTTCCTCGGCCAGCAAAACCTGGGAACTTCCAGAGTTCTTCAATCAGCAAAGCATGTGGACTTCAGCTCCCAGAGTTGAAAGCTGACTGAGGAACTCTGGGAGTTGAAGTCCACAAGTCTTAAAGTTGCCAAGGTTGGAGAGCCCTGCCTTATTGTATAAAGCTGTTTTGTTTTTGTTTTATTTTACAAATGTGACATACAAGACAAAGGAAAAAAACATACATAAAAACATATATATACAACATTTGGGAAATGAAAGTTTCCCCACTTTTTTTTTTGGGATATTTGATCAGAGAATTACACTTCTTTTACATAATATTAATTTTTGAATTCTTTTATTTGATGTGTTGCTTTGCATAAATTTTTATTTATTTATTTCTTTTAGCCAATCATAAAATTTTGCCCATGTTTTATAGTAATCTGATTCTTCTTTTCCCTCTAATCCTTTGGATAGCCTGTCCATCTCCGCACAGTCTAGTATTTTTTTAATTATTATGTTTTCTTCCGGTATTTTATCTGTTTTCCACTGTTGGGCATATACTATTCTGGCAGCTGTTAGTATATGTATAACTAGGTATCTTACTTCTTTTTCTATTTTTTAATTAAAAATACCCAATAAATATAATTCTGGTTTTTTTCCTGATTTCTTCATTTGCTATTTCTTTTAAGCAATTTGTTATTTTATTCCAAAACTTTTTTGCCTGTGTGCATGTCCACCATTTATGGTAGAACGTGCCTCTTTCTTTTTTACACTTCCAACATATTGGAGAGGTTTTAGGGAACATTTTTGCAAGTCTTTCTGGTGATAGGTGCCACCTGTAGAACATTTTAATTGGTTTTCCTTGAATAAAGCTGTTAAAGGGGATGGAATAAGACTTTCTTACTGTTTCCTGGATCGTATTTCCTGTAAACAACGTAGATCACGTCTCCAGTGTGTAAAGGGCAGGTCTGTTTCTTCACCACTTTCTGTTTATTGATCACTGTTCCATTAGTGCTGCAGAGGAAGGCAAGAAACACAGGTGGGATCAAGATAGAATTCTTTTATTGGCCCTTGTGTGATTGGACATACAAAAAAATTGGTGCGTAAGCTCTCATATAAAAGCCAAATGCCACTCAAGCATCATTACGAAATCTCCAGAATCGTAAAGCCTACAAACTTGAAACTTGGCACCTATGTTCCTCTTGGCGTCTAGTGCTTGCTAAGAAAGGATTTTTTGAAATGTGTCGAGGGGCGCGTTTGCTCAGGTTTGCCAGGTGCACCAGTTGTGGCCCTACCTGGATGGGGAGTCTCTAATGTACTACATGGGGCTACCTTCGAAGAGCGCTCGGAAACTACAGTTCGTGCAGAATGCAGCCGCACGAGTGGTCATGGGCCTCCCTATGTATGCCCATGTTTCTCCAACACTCTGCAGGCTGCATTGGCTGCCGATCGGTTTCCAAACACAATTCAAAGTGTTGGTTATGACCTATAAAGCCCTACAGGCCATCGGACCAGATTACTTACGGGACAGCCTTCTGATGCATGAGTCCCAGCGACCGGTCAGGTCCCACAGAGTTGGCCTTCTACAGGTCCCGTAGATTAGAAAACGTCGCTTGGCGGGGCTTAGGGGAAGAGCCTTCTCTGTGGGGGGCCCAGCCCTTTGGAATCAGTTCGCCTTAGAGATTTGTACCGCCCCCACCCTCCTTGCCTTTTGTAAGAATTTGAAAACTTATTTATGCCACCAAGCCTGGGAACACCAATCATCAGCCCCTGCCTATCAATTAATGTATATTAAAGCCCTTCATGGCATCGGACCAGAATATCTCTGGAACCGCCTTCTGCCGCACGAATCCCAGCGACCAGTTAGGTCCCACAGAGTTGGCCTTCTCCGGGTCACGTCAACTAAACAATGTCATCTGGCGGGACCCAGGGGAAG
Organism: Erythrolamprus reginae; assembly: GCF_031021105.1. Taxonomy (NCBI): domain Eukaryota; kingdom Metazoa; phylum Chordata; class Lepidosauria; order Squamata; family Dipsadidae; genus Erythrolamprus; species Erythrolamprus reginae. Next base: position 39,662,208 of record NC_091959.1, on the reverse strand, counting down.
AGCCTTCTCTGTGGCGGCCCCGACCCTCTGGAACCAGCTCCCCCCAGAGATTAGGATTGCCCCCACCCTCCTTGCCTTTTGTAAACTCCTTAAAACCCACCTCTGCCGTCAGGCATGGTGGAATTGAGATATCTCCCCCAGGCCTATATAATTTATGCATGGTATGTTTATGTGTATGTCTTGTTTTTAAATAAGGGGTTTTTAGATATTTTTAAATATTACATTTGTTATTGTACATTGTTTTTATTATTGCTGTGAGCCGCTCTGAGTCTAGGGAGAGGGACGGCATACAAATCTAATAAATAATAATAATAATAGAATGGAAAGTATGTTGGTGGATTGAATATGACTGCTTTTAGATTAAATTGGTGTTTTAGACCGTTTGTTTTTAGTTTTATTGGAAGCCGCCCCGAGTCCTCGGTGAGGGGTGGGATAGAAATCCAATAAATAAATAAATAAGACAGGTCATAAAATGGGGCAAAACTCACTTAACAACTGCCTTGCTTAGCAGCAGCAATATTGGGTTCAATTGTGGCTGTTAAGTCGAAGACCACCTGTATTAATTACATGGAACTTCGTCCATTTATAATAGAAATAGAATTCTTTATTGGCCAAGTGTGGTTGGACACACAAGGAAATTTGTGTCTTTGGTGCAAATGCTCTCAGTGTACGTAAAAGAAAAATCAGAAGAAAAACCCAAGCCTTTCAAAAGAGACACACGTGAAATATGTGTTTTCACCCGCAGAAACACCGAAAAAGGGTAAAAACAGCGCTGACCTGGTATCCTGCAGCCAAACCTGCCCCGATTTTTCATCCACGGTTATTTTACAGTGATAGCCAGACACCAATTTATTGCCAGGGAAAGACAAGTCGCAACCTTTGGAGACACAGAGAGGGAGGGGGAATAAAAGGACATTGCTAAATTTGTTAATTTCACCTGAACTTTCTACAAAACCTTATTCATTTTTATTATTTATTTATTCATTTGGCCAATACACAAATACATAGGAAGAAAAATAGACATGTAGTAATATATATAAGGGTAAAGTGAACTTAGAGGAGAGGATATATGAAAGAAAGAAAATATATATGATAAGTGAGAGAAAGGAAAGACAATTGGACAGGGGACGAAAGACACACCAGTGCACTTATGTACGCCCCTTCTGCCATTTCTCCCCAACACCCCCAAATTTTGCTCATCATTTCACAATGGAAGGACAGTTAATATTTGTTTTACGAGTGCAAGACTATAGAGCAGTGATGGCGAACCTTCTTTTCCTCGGGAGGGGAAAGAGCATGGGGATGCACTATTGTGCATGCGCGAGTGCCCACACCCATAATTCAATGCATGGGGAGGGCAAAAAGAGCTTCCCCCCCCCCCCAGGAGGCCCTCTGGAGGCTGGAAATGCCCTGTTTCCCAACTTCTGGTGGGCCCAGTAGACTCGTGTTTCGCCCTCCCCAGGCTCCAAAGGCTTCCCTGGAGCCAAAGGAGGGTAAAAATGCCTTCCCCATCCCACTGGAGGTTCTTTGGAAGGCAGAAACACCCTCCTAGAGCCTCTGTGTAACCCAAAAAAATCAGCTGCACATTGGAGCTGAGCTAGGACAACAGCTGGCGTGCCAGCAGATATGGCTCCGTGTGCCACCTGTGGCACCCATGCCATAGGTTCGCCATCACTGCTACAGAGTTTTGGGAGCACCGTACATCTTTTCCTGCCAATGGTCCACTCGTTTTTCAGCAACATGAGATGGGGCTCGGTTTGTTCTACCCCCAACCGGATCAACTTTCCCCAAGGTTGAGGCTTTCCGGTGGGTTGGATCTGCCCTCCGTGGTCCATGTGCTCCATCTGGACTTTACATCTGCAAAGGAAAAGAAGAAATACAAGGATGCTGGAGATGGGTGGGTTAAGTTGATTGGTTGAGCTTTTGGGAAACTGGGCTCAACTGTTTATTTATTTATTTATTATTTATTAGATTTGTATGCCGCCCCTTTCCGTAGACTCGTTTGTAAGAACAGTTTGTAAGAAGCCCACAAGAATATGCTATATATATACACAGTGGATACATATATATAGTCGTATATATATGATTATATATCAAATTCAGCACAAACATGTGACACATACATAATGTAGTTTGTTGACTATGAATAAATTAACTGCCTTGGAAATGGCTCTGGATTGGGCCAAGAGGCAAAAAGGAAGCTGTGATGCTCCTTCAATATACCAGGGTGATTCGACACAAAAAAAAACATGTAACCCTTTCCCTGGTGCAGAGCTGGAGGGTCCCAGTGAGGGTATGGCTAGCTGATGAGGACAGAACAAGGCTGAAATAGATCTATCTTAGTCTCCCTTAATTTTCAAATTCAGCAAAAACACACACACACACATATATATATATATGATTCGACACAAAAATATGTAACCCTTCCCTGGTGCAGAGCTGAAGGGATTGGATACTGTAGCCTAGAGGATAATGTAAGATAATTATATTATCTCATAATTACATTTACGTGCTATTATAATTTAGGGTAAAAATATTTCACAAATGCATTTTTTATCCTGCCATTTATACAAAGGCACTCCGAGTCCTCGGAGAGGGGCGGCATACAAATATAATAAATAAATAAATAAATAATAATATGAGTCACTCAAGCCAGCAAACAGGCCAAATGCTATGTGCCTTATTTTCTCCCCTACAGTGCTGAAAGTGGGCCCAGCTTTTAATATTTATACACCACACAACTCCACACACAACCTGCGTTCCTCTGGGAAAAGAAACAGCTAAGGAAGCCCTGTCCTCATATTTCTCACTTGCATTGGCTCTACTAAATTCCTTTTCACACTTCCACACTTGTCCTTTGCAGGTGTGTACATATTCACACACAAAAAAAATGCTTGGGAAAAGAAATGACTTTGCTAAGTAAGGAAGCACCGCCCCCATATTCCTCAGCTGCACTGGTTCTTCCCTTTGCACACTTGCACACTAGTCTCCTTTCCTTTGCATGTGTGCACATGAACACAAAGAAAAATATCTATATTTAAAAGTGTGTCTGTATGTTTTGTTTTGTTTATTATTAAAAAAAAGAAAAATGCTTAGGAAAACAAATGACTTTGCTAAGGAAGCATTGTTCCCATATTCCTCAGCTGCACTGGTTCTTCCACATCCCTTTGCACATTTGCACACACATCCCCCTCCATTTGCACATGGGCCTGCGTGCACACACGCACACGCTTGGCAAAAGAAATGACTTTGCTAAGGAAGCTCCGCCCCATATTCCTCAGTTGCATTGGCTCCTCTATATCCCTTTGCACATTTGCACACTACTCTCCTTTCCTTTGACCGTGGATACATTCAAAAAGTGTGCACTGCCTCTTCGACAACCCTTTGCACATTTGCACACGCATCCCCCTCCCTCTGCAAGCCTGCAAACGCACACACACAACTGCTTGGGAAAAGAAATGACTTTGCAAAGGGAGCCCCGTCCTCCATATTCCTCAGCTGCATTGGCTCTTCCCCCTCCCTTTACACCCTTGCACACTCGTCCCCCTCCCTTTGCACACGTTGCATGCCTTCCCAGCCGCCCGAACCGCTTTTTGCAACCCCAGGTCGGCCCCATTATTCCAGGCAAGGAGGGACCCCTAGGAATGGGCTGGCCTCCCCCTTCCCCTCCGCTCCTCCCCCGTCCCTCCCCTCCCCAGCCGGGCCTCCCTGGCCCGCGAGACCCTGCTGGCTGTGGATACTGGGACCTGTAGTCCTGCCCCACAGGGAAGGAGCGGCGCCCGGTCCGAGCCTCCCCGCGGCCTCTCCCTCGTCGGAAGCGCGGCCGAAAGCAGGCCCAGGGAGCCGCGCCGGGCCCCGCCGCTCACGCCCCGCTCCGGCCACCCGGGAAGCCGCTGCCGCCGCTGTCAACACACCCGGCCAGCCCTCAGCTGATCCGGAGGGGCGGGGCCGGGAGCTGGGGCTCGCCTCTCATTGGCTGGCGGGGCTGCATGGCGCCGCGGGGGGACGGGGAAAGGAAGCGGCGGCGGACGTGAGCGAGACGGCGGCCAGAGCGTCCCGGGAGAGCCATAGAGAGGACGCTAGAGCGGCGCTCTTTGGGCAAAGACACGTGCTTTGGCCAATCAGCCAGTTCAGTTACGTCTATATTCGGTCTTTCAATTGTATGTACGTCTATATAAGTAATTGTATATCAATATAGATAAAGGTATAAAGATACCCAGATATACATGTATACACATATACATATATAGATACCTACATATACCTTACACATATACTGTATATATACACACACATATGCATATACATACAGTATATATATAGACACAAAAATTATATTTATCTCTCTATATATAATACACACGTATATATACACGTATACACTATATATGTTCAAGTACATGAATTTATAAACATTGTAATACAAAGTACTGTATTACATTATGCAAATACATTGTATATTGTATAATATATTCAAATGGGTGATAAATATTTGTTTCTTTGGATTTGTATGTCACCCAACTCCCAAAGGACTCTGGCCGGCTCACAACCCAAAAATACCACAAAGTGTAATATTAAAACCCCTTAAAAACAGTTCAGGACAATTTAAAACCAACAATTAAAAACAATATTTTTTTTAAAACATGCATTAATGGCCGGATATAATGAAATATATAGCTTATAAAGTACAGTATGTTGTATCTGATAAGTTGCGAATATATTCACATAGCATTAAGATGTACAGTATAACTATCTCCAAGAATTAAAAATTACGTTTGTGTACCATAATTGAATCTTCTAACAACCTAAACACATGAAATACAGCTATAGACACTCACCTATTTCAAAATATCACTATAGTCCACAGCTTCCAGCTCCCAAGCACAAGGAGCAAAAACCAAACCACCATTCACTAATCCCAACTAGGATTAGAAAGGCAGGTTTATAGAAGTATAAATTAAAAGCCCCATTCTCTCTGATCCCTCATTGGCTGTGAAAATGAAAAGGAGGGACTTAAAATGAAAACAGCTATTGGCTATTTCCAGGGTTAATTATTGGGTTAAAAAAAAAAGGAATGAATTGCTTGAAGCCAGGCAGCTGAATGTTGAAACGTTTCATGACCCAGCCAGGTGATATCATCAATGTTGATATCAGTGTTTAGAAGGGAGTGGCATTTTTTCTATTCCAGTGGTTTGCCCTATCAGTGTTCGTGGGAGAGTTTTTGTTGGTTCCAGACACCCTGATCAAGAAACTACCAAGACCATATTAAAGATATTAATGAAGGGGGGGGGGAGCTAATGGTAACAAGGTCAGCTATGAATAGACATAGCAAATGGAATAGAATTCTTTATTGGCTAAGTACGATTGGACACACAAGGAATTTGTCTTTGTTTTTTAAATATTTTTTTAAAATTTTAATAATGAACAAACAAAAGACATACAGACAAACTTTCAGATATACAGTATAACAACAACAAAATGAATTAGCTTAATACTTTACAATTCTGTTTCCATTGATTCATTCTTTTTCTTAAACCTTAGTTCATTTTCTTTTCTTTTCTATCCAACTATATAATTTCCCCCAAACTCTGTAGTAGTCTTTTTTAAAATTCTGTAATTTGTATGTTAATTTGCTTAATTTAGCACAATCTAGCATTTTCCTAATCACCATTTCTTCATTTGGTATATTTTCTTTTTTTCCAAGTTTGGGCAAACACCAACCTTGCTGATGTTAATATATGTGTTATCAGAAATTTGACTTTGGTGCAGATACTCTCAGTGTACATAAAAGATACTGCTGGAAAAAATAAAGGTAACATTCAAAGAACACATCCTAGATCTGAATGAATGAAATATTCTCATTGAATACTTTGTTCTGTACAAAGTTGAATGTGCACAACAGCATGTGCAATTGATTGTCAATCAGTGTTGCTTCCTAAGTGGGACAGTTTGGTTTCACAGAAGTTTGATTTACTTGGAGTTATATTCTGTTGTTTTAGTGTTCCCTTTATTTTTTTCAGCAGTGTATATGTCTGTAAAGAATCATTCTAGTCTATTCTTTTCGGTTATTTCTATTATGTTGAAGAAGAATCTATAATGGTATTGTAAATACTCATCTGTTATTCTTGTATACAAAGAAGTTTCTTATTTCAATCAATCCTATTGCATTAATCTGCCTGTGCGTGCTTTCTGGATAGATAGATAGATAGATAGATAGATAGATAGATAGATAGATAGATAGATAGATAGATAGATAGATTTTGTCGTCTTTCTCCTTACAATATGTTAGCAATAGCACTTTTTAACACTGTGATTTTCAACCTTTTTTGAGCCGGGACACATTTTTTACATTTTAAAATCCTGGGGCACACCACCAACCAAAATGACACAAAATGACATCCTAAGACACTCTCCTCTCTTTTTCCATCCATCTCCTCCCCACCCTTGTGTGTGTATACACACTCTTGAACCATTTCCAAAACAGGTGAGGGCTGGGGGTTTTTTCTCTTATTCTTTGGGTGCTTTTTATCATATGATTTAAATCAAGAGTCACTTCTCTCTCTTTTGTTTCTCTCTCTATCCTCTCATTCTCTGTCTCAATCATTTTCTCATTTCTCATTTTCCTCCCCTTTTTGCTCATTTCTCTCTCCCTCCCTCTCCTTTTCTCTCTCTCTCTCTTGCTTTCTCTCTCTCTCTCTCTCTTGCTTTCTCTCTCTCTCACTCTTGCTTTCTCTGTTTCTCTCTTTTCTTTCTCTCTCTTGCTTTCTCTCTCTCACTCTTTCTCTCTCTCTTTCTCTCTCTTTTGCTTTCTTTCTCTCTCTTTCTCTCTCTCTTGCTTTCTTTCTCTCTCTCTCTCTCACTCTCACTCTCTCAGGAAAAAATTGCGAGACCGGAACCTGAACTTCCTTCTTTGCGGCACAACTGACCATGTTTCACGGCACACTGGTTGAAAAACACTGTTTTAACAGAGCCAGCATATTGCCCCCACCATCTGGGTCCTCCTTTTACCCACCTCGGAAGGCTGAGTCAACCTTGAACAGGTGATGGGATTTGAACTGCTGACTTGCAGATCTAGCAGTCAGCTTTAGTGGCCTGCAAGTACTGCAGTCTACCCACTGGATAAAAAAGGATTTAATTTTTGCAACAAACTCTGATAGATCATTCCCGCCACTGGAACAGAGAGCAAACCCCACTCCCTTCTAGCCCTGATAGACAGTTGGGTCATGAGATGTCTGCAAGCCCCACCCACCCCCTCAACTCAAGAAGCACCCATTGGCATCGATTCTAACTTTTACAAAAGATGGCAGCAGTAAATTCCTTTGTCAACCAAGAAAACCACAGGAAATCAAAAATGTAAAAGTTGACATTATGGGAGGGTCCGTAACTTTATGGTTTCGCAACTTGCTGGCACATAAACAATCAACAATGTTTATGATTGTAAAGATGGGGAGATTTTGCTTTGGAGAAATACCAGAAGATATTTCCTTGAAGGAAAATCCAAAATCAGACCCACTCCAAATTTGATTAAACTGCTTCTTCCAGAAGAAAAATAAACAATAACCTCGTAAATTCTTAAGTATAAGCTACTGATTTTATGTTGGGATTGAGTTCAATTCCACCCACCTCTTAGAAGTTGTAAACTCATCAAAGGTTTGCATTTTAGGAGACTGATAAGCCGGTAACTTATCTTTTAAAAATATATTCAGGATGATTATGGATTATGCTGAAATGAATAAGACTACTATGAAAATTAGAGACATAGACAATATAGAATTTTATAAAATTTTATGAATGGATTGAAGAGGAAAATGGATAAATCTGTAAGTATTCTGAAAGCAATTTAAAGGAATTAGAAATAAGTACAGTATGTAAAAACCTAGATAATAAAAAAGAGAAATGGTGGCAGCTTTTGATAAACTATGTAACACAGATTTAAAGGAATGCAGATCTAAGAAAATGGTTATTTAGAAGTTGAAAAAATGTGTATTTTGAATTTAATGTTTTATTTTGTTTTTTCCTTTTCATCATTATTATTATTATTATTATTATTATTATTATTATTTATTAGATTTGTGTGCCGCCCCTCTCCTTAGACTCGGGGCGGCTCACAACAACAATAAAACAATGTATAACAAATGTAATAATTAAAAGTCACTAAAAACCCCTTATTAAAAAGCAAAACATATACACAAACATACCATGCATAAACTGTATTTTACGCTAGACTAATTTAGTCTTTCGTTTTTAGACACAACTCAGTTTTTGAACTATGAATTTATTATGTAAGATGGTTTTAGATATATATGCCGTTAAAATATAAATACACTTATATACTCTTAGATATGATTGATTATGATGATATATGTGTTTTCATTTATGTATGTTTTAAGGTGCAGGAAAAAACCCCTTATACTCAAAAAACCCTTTTAAAAATATATTCAGGATGATAATAGTTTCTCATTTTATTCTACCTAATCCAGGGCTTTGCAGAGCCAGGCAGGACTGCGGGACTAAGTCTAACATTACTGATTGTGAGGTTTTGATGAATGGTTGAACTGTGGAAGGTTTTTGATGGATGGAGACCAGGAATGCCTACGATGGGTTGCTAATCAGAGCCAAACCTGTCTGCTGAATACAAATCACAGCATTAAGAGACAACAGCCTCTCTTTCTTCTAAATATAGTTCAGAGTTAACCTTTCTTCCTCTTACCGTGGTTCTGGTTCACACATGGACAGTGACCTCAAGTTTGGTCAAATTCCAGCTTAGAAACTCTTGTTAATTTTAAAAATCAGGTCAGGTCTCTGACCCTTCCCTCCCTTTGATTAAAACCTCCAGGCAGTTACTTGTAAGAGTCTGGAAAGAAGAGAGATAAACCCTTTTCTGTGCTAATTTTTCTGCTGACAGAATCAATTTGTTCTCTTCCAACCTAGGCTGGTCTGTTCCATTTGGTTTCAAATTGGATTTGGACCTCCGGGGATTTGGGATGTCAGTTTCCCTAATGTAGTGTCAGTCGAAAGAGGCAAAGAGATAAAAAGTCAGCTTCGGTTAACGAAAGATCCCCACCCCGCCAAGCCTGCCTGGGTTTTAACCTGGTTTGTCTGGCTTTCTCATCCTCTTTTGGTCGGCTAAGAGCAGCATAAAGAGGCTTGTTTATTATTTATTGATTTGATTATATTTCTTTGGCGCCCCAACTCCGTAGGAGACTCAGGGCATCTCACAACAAAAATGAACATGAATCAGTATAAAGGGAAACGGTTCTTTTTGGGAATGCTTGGCTTTGCTACATCATGAAACAGGGTTTATCTAGGTTGCTCTTTTCTTTTCTCTCCTTTTCTCTTTCCTTTTCTCTTCTCCCTTTCCTTTCTTTTCCTCTCCTTTCCTTTCCTGTCCTCTCCCCTTCTACCTTTCCCACTCTCCTTTCCTTTCCCTTCCTTTCCCCTTTCCTCTCCTTCTGTCCTCTTTTCCTTCCTTCCTTCCTTCCTTCCTTCCTTCCCTCCTTCTTTTCTTCCTGTTCATGTCAGAGGTGGTTCTGGTTTTTACCTGCCTTAGCTTTTTAACCAAGTATGGAAGGCCATTTCACAAAGGTGGGGAACAGCCAGCCTTCCAAAGTTGAATTTATTTTATTTATTGGTCAAACATGTATAGGATAGTAGTGGTTTGCATAAACATAAGTAAAAAGTAACAATAAAAGAGGACAATAGAACAGGGATGGTAGGCACAGTGGTGCGCTTATGCACGCCCCTTATAGACTCTTGGAAACAGGGAGAGGTCAACTGTAGACAATCTAAGGTTAAAGTTTTTAGGGTTTGGGGGAAGAAACCAGAATCAGGTAGTGCACTCCAGCATTGATTACAACTCATTTCTCCTCCTTGGCCATCTTTTAGTATTGATTTGGCCAATACTGAAGGTTCTATACTCCCAGGAGGCAGTACAGATAGTCCTCTGTTTACAGCAATGTGTTTAATGACTGTTTGAAATGACAACAGCACTAAAAAAAAAAAGGTGATTTACAAGCGGGCTTTGCCACTTCTGGTTGTCACAGCGTTCCTGTGGTCATGGGATCAGAATTCAGGTGCCTGACCACCATGTGTTTAGGATAATAATAATAATAATAATAATAATAATAATAATAATAATAATAATAATAATAATAATAAAATAATAATAATAATAATAATAATAATAATAATAATAATAATAATTTATTAGATTTCTATGTCGGCCCTCTCCGAAGACCAGGAGTACAGCATCCTGGGATTCTGCCTTCCCAGCCGAATTTTTGACAAGTTGAAGTCGCTCGGTTTTGTAAATGCACTTGGTTACAAATGTGCAAAAGTCACAGCACGCCAAAGAAAAGCGAAGGACAAGGCTTACTGCAGCAACTTGGCACTTGATGGCACTGTGGGTCTTCTGAAATTTTCATCCATTGCATTTTGCAATTCTTCCTTCCTTTCTTTCTCTCTCTTTCCCTCCCCCTCTCTTTCCCTCCTCTCTCTGTTTCTCTTTCTTCTCTCTCTTTCCCTCCTCTCTCTCTTTCCCTCCACTCTTTCTTTCTCTTTCTTCTCTCTCTTTCCCTCCCCTCTCTTTGCCTCCTCTCTCTGTTTCTCTTTCTTCTCTCTCTTTCCCTCCTCTCTCTGTTTCTCTTTCTTCTCTCTCTTTCCCTCCTCTCTCTTTCCCTCCACTCTTTCTTTGTCTTTCTTCTCTCTCTTTCCCTCCCCTCTCTTTCCCTCCTGTTTCTTTCCCTCCTCTCTGTTTCTCTCCTCTCTTTCTCTCCACTGTTTCTCTCTCTCTCTCTCTTTCCCTCCCCTCTCTCTTTCTCTCTTTCTCTTTCCCTTCTCTCTCTCTATCTTTTTCTCTCTTTCCCTCCCCCTCTCTTTCCTTCCACTCTCTTTCTCTCTCTTTCCCTCTTCTCTCTCTCCCTCTTCCTTCCTTCCTTCCCCCCCTCTCTTTTTCTCTTCCTCTCTCCTTCCCTGCCCTTTTCTTTAGATTTCAATTTAGCCCTTTCTGGCTTGGCTGCTTTATCTTTGGCCTTCCCCTCCCCTTCTTCTTGTAAACTCTTTGTAAGCCCTCTGGCAGTTTAACAGATAAAATGAGAATGTGGGGAGGGGGGGGGAGGAGGAAAAGCCCAGGCTGAATTTCTCAACCACCTTCCTTATCTGCACCTCCTTGTAACAACTACAGAGTTTCCTCCCTCCTCTGAAAGCAGCTGCAACCTCCGACCCCCTCCAGCCTGCCACAATAGCTCTGCTTTGGGTGAGCACAAAGGGTTGCGAAGGAAGCCTGTGGGATCCTAAGCACATGTCGATGTTGAGGATCTGGCAGTGTTTAACAAAACAATGCAGGTATTCCTCGACTTGCCACAATTCATTTAGTGACCTTTTTGAAGTTTACAACAGCACCGAAGCAAGTGACTTACAACCGTTTCTTTCTTTCTTTCTTTCTTTCTTTCTTTCTTTCCTTTCTTCCTTCCTTCCTTTCTTCCTTCTCTCTCTCTTTCCTTTCTTCCTTCCTCCCTCCCTTCCTTCCCCTCTTTCTTTCTTTCTCTTTTCTTTGTTTCTCCTTTCTTTCTTTCTTTCTTTCTTTCTTTCTTTCCTTCCTTTCTTCTCTCTCTCTCTCCTTCCTTCCTTCCCTCCCCCCTCTTTCTTTCTTTCTTTCTTTCTTTCTTTCTTTCTTAATTGGATTTGTATGCTGCCCCCTCTCCGCGGACTCAGGGCAGCTCACAACATATCAAAACAATAAGCAATATACATATCTAAAAAAATCCAATTAATATAGCTAAAAAACTTTTAAAACTCTAATAACATTTAAAACCATTCATTCCCATTCACACAGCAAGACATACTACACTCATCGGGCAGGGGGCAAAGGTCTCATGACCCCAAGACTGGAGGCACAGATAGGTCTTTAAACCTTTACGGAAAGCGAGGAGGGTGGGGGCAGTGTGAATCTTGGGGGGGGGGAGCTGATTCCAGAGGGCCGGGCCCCCCACAGAGAAGGCTCTTCCCCTAGGCCAGTGATGGCAAATCTTTTTTTCCTTAGGTGCCAAAAGAATGTGGGTACATAATATTGCACATGTGCAAGTGCCCACACCCATAATTCAATGCCTGGGGAGGGCGAAAGCAATTTCTCCTGCCCCCTGGAGGCCCTCTGGGGGCCGGAAACGGACTGTTTCCCAACATCTGGTGGGTCCAGTAGGCTCGTGTTTTGCCCTCCTCAGGCTCCAAAGGCTTCCCTGGAACCGCCCTTCCCCATCCTCCTGGATGAATTGCACACAGAGGTATATAAACTGCATTATACCTACGGGGGGGGGGGGGGGGGGAACAAAAAAATGGAAACACTTGACTTTTTGGCATCATGTTTGAACATGTTCAAATCAATCAAAACTTGACATATTTTAATGTTTTTTTTAAAAAATCTGTTATTTGATATGTTTTTTTAAACTACCTTTTTTTTAAACAGAAATTTAAGGAAATTGGTTATAACCTTCTAGAATTGGCAGACCTCTCAGACTTTCAAAGAGGCCAAATTGTTGGTGCTCGAATGGCAGGCGCCAGTGTAACAATAAGTGCCCGAATGTTTGGCGTTTCAAGAGGTCATGTCTCAAAAATAATGACTGCTTTTGAAAGAGAAGGGGAAACGTCCTCAGCCAAGCACAGGTCTGGTCGAAAGTCGAAGTTGTCTGAGAGAGACCGTCGGACTCCAAAGCGAATGGTTAGAGCGGATCGCAAGACCACAGCTCCTAAAATCACTGCAGAGCTCAATAGACACGTACAGAACCCAGTTTCCACAAAACTGTTCGAAGGAGCTTCACAAATCTGGATTTTCAAGGTGTTTCCATGTTTTTTTCCACCCCTGTATGTAAACGGTTAGGTCCCACAGAGTTGGCCTTCTCCGGGTCCCATCGACGAAACAATGTCGTCTGGCGGGACCCAGGGGAAGAGCCTTCTCTGTGGTGGCCCCGACCCTCTGGAACCAACTCCCCCCCCCAGAGATCAGAGTTGCCCTCACCCTCCTCACCTTTCGTAAGCTCCTTAAAACCCACCTCTGCCGTCAGGCATGGGAAATTGATTCCCCTGGGCCGTTTCCACTTTATGTATGGTCTGTATGGTTGTTTTTATGTTAAGGGTTTTAAACTGTTTTAAATATTGGATTTGTACTGTTTTCTTGTTATGAGCTGCTCCGAGTCCTCGGAAAGGGCCGGCATACAAATCTAAATAATAATAATAATAATAATAATAATAATAATAATAATAATAATACCAATAATAATACCAATACTGTACATACGTCCTTGACAAAATGAATAAATAAAATGAAATGGGTGCAGGAACTATCCCTTCCTGCCCTTTTCCAACCTCTCTGGAGATGGAGGGTCCATCTGTCCCTGCCCCTGAAAAGGGCAAAGGGCTGGAAGGATATGGGTGGCATTTGGGGGGGGGGTCTTCCAGGAGCCATGGCCCAGAGGGGAGCTTCAACTCTTCCTTTTGGTTCAACTCTCTGCTCTTTGAAACAGGGGCCTGGTGTGTTTTGACGGTGCTAAGTAGCTGTGGCTTTCACACCCCAGCAGGTGCTAAAACAAATATCGTTTCTGGTGACGGTACGCAGGAAGGTGATGGAGAAAGTCAGGCGGAGGGGAAGGGACCCCCGGGGTGGGTGGGAGGGTGGGGGGAGAGACGAGGAAGAAGACACACAGTTATTCATCCCTGGCAGGCAAAGACGTCGTCGCTGGCTGCACGCAGCTCTGGCTGTCAGCATGGATTTAAACCTCTCGGCCTGCGATGATGCTCCGAGTCGGGCTGACGGACTCTCTCAAAGTCACTTTCCCCTCCCGGGGGAGGGGGGGGAGGACGTGCCACTTTGAAAGCGATGGACGTCCTCTCAAGAGGAAGGGGCACTGCCAAGGCCTGGGGGCCTGGAATCGACGTGGTTCTGTCCCTGGCAGGCTCTTGGGTTGGGACAAGAGGATTTCAGCCACCACAAGCAGTGGCGCAGGACCCATAGCGGTCGTAGGCTGGGGGTCCCAAGGGTTTTATGATTTTTTTATTAATAATTTTTATTGATTGTATTAAAAACAACAAAGAAAAACAACAACATAATAAGAAAAAAACAACAACATAATAAGACAAGCAAAGATAAATATAAGCAACAAATTTGGTCAACCGTACTGTTGACGGCCAGTTGCGACTTTTAAAAATTGTTTTTTTAAGATGACCTGAGCAAGATCGAAGCATTGTCTTCCTCTTCTTCTTCTTGTCTTCTTTTCCTTCTCCTCCTCCCCTTTCTCCTTCTCTTCTTTTCCTTCTCCTCTTTCTCCTTCTCTTTTTTCCCTCTCGTCCTTCTCCCCTTCTTTCCTTCTCTTCCTCCTCCCCTCCTTTCTCTTCCTCCCTCCCCTTTCTCCCTCTCTTGTCCTCCTCCTCTTTCTCATCCTCCCCTTTTGTCCTTCCCTCCTCCTCCTCTTCCTTTCCTTCTCTCCCTCTTCCTCCCCTTTATCCTTCTCCTTCTCCCCTCCTTCTAATCTCCTCCTCTGCTTTTCCTTCTCCTCTTCTTCCTCCCTTTATCCTTCTCCCCCTT